>NC_091176.1:43160968-43263468 GCF_040958095.1 Procambarus clarkii | reverse complement strand
ATTTACAGACCTACATGTACTCCCCTAGATGTACTCACCTACATGTACTCCACAAGATAGTCTCAATACATGTACTCCCCTAGATGTTCTCACTTACATGTACTCCCCTAGATGTTCTCACCTACATGTACTCCTCTATATGTACTCACAATCATGTACTCCCCAAGATGTACTCACCTACGTGTACTCCCCCTAGATAATTCCATCACATGTACTCACCTACATGTACTCCTCTAAATGTACTCACCTACATGTACTCCCCAAGAGGTTCTCACCGACATGTACTCCCCTAGATATTCTCACTACATGTACTCCCCTAGATGTCCTCACCTACATGTAATCCCCTAGATGTTCTCACTACATATACTTCTCTACATATTCTCACTACATGTACTCACCTAGATATTCTCACTACATGTACCCCCCTAGATGTACTCACCTACATGTACGCCACTAGATAGTCTCAATACATGTAATCCCCTAGATGTTCTCACTTAATGTACTCCTCCATATGTTCTCACCTACATATACTCGCCTAGATGTTCCCTCCTACATGAACTCCTCTAGATGTTTCATCCACATGTACTCCCCTAGATGTACTCACCTACATGTACTTCTCTAGATGTTTTCTCTACATGTACTAACCTAGATGTACTCACCTACATGCACTCCCTAGATGTTAATACCTTCATGTACTCCCCTAGATATTCTCACTACATGTAGTCCCCTAGATGTACTCACCTACATGTACTCCCCTAGATGTTTTCACCTACATGTACTCCATTTGATGTTGTCACTACATGTATTCCCCAAGATGTACACACCTACATGTACTCCCTTAGATGTACTCACCTACATGTACTCCCCATGATGTTCTCACTACAAATACTCCCCAAGATGTTCTCACGTACATGTTCACCCCTAGATGTTCTTCTACATGTACTCATCAAGGTGTACTCACCTACATGTACTCCCCTATATGTGCTCACCTACGTGTACCCCTCAATATGTACTCACCTACATGTACTTTCCCTAGATGTTCCCACCATCATGTTCTCCGCTAGTTGTACTCACCTACATACACTTTACTAGATGTTCTCACTACATGTACTCCCCTAGAGGAACTCACCTACATGTACTTCCTTAGAGGTTTTCGCTACATGTTCTCCCCTAGATGTACTCACCTACATGTACTTCCCTCAATGCTCCCACCTACATGTACTCCCCTAGATATCCTCACTACATGTACTCCCCTAGATGTATTCACCTACATGTACTCCCCTAGATGTATTCACCTACATGTACTCCCCTAGATGTTCACACTACATATACTTCAATAGATGTTCTCACCTACATGTATTCCCTTAGGTGTACTCACTTACATGTACTTCCTAGGATGTACTCACCTACATGTACTCCCCTAGATGTTCAAACCTATATGTACTCCCCTAGATGTTCTCACCTACATGCACTCCCCTAGATGTTCTCAACTACATATACTTCCCCTAGATGTTCTCACCTACATGTATTCCCCTAGATGTTCTCACTACATTGTGAGGGAATCTAGATTCCCTCAGCTAGTTTTCCTAGTTTCTAGATTAGGCTAGTCGCTCTAGAAACTGAAGCTTTCAAACTAACATATACTTGTGGGGTGTCGAATGAAAGCTTATGTTATGGACTATCAATTGGGAGTAGTCAGAATTCTGTGATTGCTCTGTAGAGAGAATTACAGAAATTTTTCTGTTTCTGTGAAATAGGATGAAAGGATACTTGACTAAAACCGTTAGAGGTGGGGGGAGAGTGGAGTGAACGTTGCCCCCCCCCAACATGGGAGACAGTACGCCACTGTCTTTTAGGCCTCCCCCTCCTTGTGACGTCATAGGACGCCTGAGGGTGACGGAGGCATGTGATTGGTTTAGGCACCTGTGTTCCAAGCCGAGCTTTGGCGCGAAGAGCTGTGATTGGGAGCGGCACGAGGGAGCCGTGCCGGCTTTGGGCTGATTGGTCAAGACAAAGTAGGGAGGAGGTATGGGCATTTTGAGTTTCCCTAGCCCGGGAAATAGGCAGTCTGAGCAGGGTAGCAGGTGGACGAGGACATGTCTGGGTGGAGGGGGGGAGTTTTCCCCCTCCATCCCCGTTAATCGCGGATGTTACCGTGTCAACTAGCAGGGATGGCACCCCTGCTATCCCTGGTTGTGTCTAGGCCCAATTTTCGTGATTTTCGAGGGCCGACGAATTACGGAAGGAACAGTAAAAAGCTAAAGAGACAGTTGACAGTGTTCAACCATGAGGCAGATGGCAGAGCCTCATGGTGTATCAGACTGATCCCTCATCCCTCGGGTCTGAGCATCCTGTCTAGTGGCAATGGACAATTGGTGTTGGACAGTGTAAGTGAGTGTGATATTACAGGCCCTTGTTGGACTTCTGCCAGGCTGCGTCAGTGTGGGGACGCCGTCGGCCATTGTCACCCCAGTGTAGAGCAAGGCAGGCTCTGGTTTGCTGGAGTTGTGGGCGATTCCTCAACCATGTGTGTATGCCCGGGGGCCACTCCGGCCACCTGCCGCATGGTCTGGCCACATGGCCCGGCTACCCCACCCGCCTGCCCGCGCGCCGGCCACCCACCCAGGCCACCCGCGCGGCCAAACCCCCACCCCACCCTGCGCACCAGTTCAGCCGGGTGGGGTGCTATGACGTCATGCGCTACCCGTGGCCACCCCCAGGCCACCCAGCCCGGCCCGGCCCGGCCCGCACGCCGGCTACCACCACCCCCCCCCTCTCAGCTCGGGAGGGGCGCAGTGGGCCACGCGGTGGCCACATGCCTTGGCCACTTTCCCGGGACAGCCTAGGGCCACATCTTGTCGACGCATGAGGAGCAAGCTAAGTGTTGACAGCTAGTGTGGTAGTGACCTGGGAAATGAGAAAGACGTGAGTACTATTATCATTGTGTACATTGTTTCTTTAAGTTGTGTTGAGGACTTAAGGATTCAGTGAGTTAATTAAGTAAGGGGAATTAACTGGTTAAGGGGTGCACACTTATTGTTGACTGAGTGAGGGCTGTTATGAGAGAGAACAGCGTTGAGCTTGAGTGAGATACGTCTCGGGAGCAATTAATTGTCCGTGTGACAACTAATTGACCACTCTAGCTAATTATGTAATTAGCCTTCTCATCATGAATTCACGTAGTGGGAGAGGATCTGTCAGAGGCTGTCAGTATTTGTGTTAATGTAATTTGCTCGAGACTAATTACCTTTCAGGGGTATAGCAATTAGTGGCTCAGGTTAATTAGTGGAGTAATTAACATTGGAGAGCTCTGATGACTCGGTAAAGCGAGGTCATGGAGCTAGCATAAATCGTTGTATTAATCATATCCTGTCTGAAGACAGTGGATTAGTGGCACATCTTGTTAATTAGGGGTAATTAACTCCTTTCCCGTGAATTCACAGTGTTTGATGAGACCTGCTTAGGCAGTGCGGAGTGAGATGTATTTATGGATGATTAATTATCGGTCCTGGTGACAGTTAATTAATTGCTCAGAATTAATTAGGGAATTAATTAGGGTAATTAACACTCACTAGTAAATTTTTGACACAGACTGTTGAGATGCTACCAAGTTAGGGTAGGCTTAGTTAACGTAACTCAATGGGGATGTAATTAGTGGTCCATTTGACCTTAATTAAGAATTACTCACTGAATGCTTGCAAGGAGTCAAGTGTGATGTAATATATGTTTGAGTTATTGTTAGCAAGAGAGACAAGTGTTAATGATTAACGTAGAGTATCATCATGTTGTTGTCTAGTGTGAGACAATTGTTTGTGATTACCGTAGTACTTTGTTGCTAGTAGTGTGAATGAGGACTACAAACGCGCGCACCACCTGCCAGGTGGCACTCAGGTGAGTGCCACCCGACAGGTGGCTTGCGTCGTCGTAGTCCTCAAGGATTTTTGGGGATTTTCCTGGAAGTTTTGGCGTGTTTCGGACGCGTGTGAGCGTCCTGTGTTAGGGTATGTGGTCAGGAAAGAGAGTAAGTTATGTTGTTGGATGCCGGGTGTTGCGCGTCGTCATCGTCGTAGTCGCGGAGGGTTTGGGAGGGGAATTTCCCGGAAGTTTGGCGCGTGTCTGACGCGGTGTTGAGTGGCGGGTGAGCAGGTGTACCGCGTCGCTCTAGCCACAAAGGGGATTTCTGGGAAGTCGTAAGAAAATAGAAGGATAAGAGGAAGGAGTAAATGAATATGTATGTGTGTTTTGCGTAGACTAAATCCAGTGTGTGGATAATAATTTTTGATGATCGTGAGTCAGTAGAGATAGAGTGTAGATGCAAAACATAGTCTGTTATGTTGTTTGGGGTGTGGGAGGGATAGGGGAGGGATGGATGGAGGGAAGGGTGAGTGGAGCTCCCCCTCCTCATCATGAGACTGCTCTGGGTCATTATGCGGTTAGACTAACCATTAACGCCCCTACAGGAAGTCCTAAGTGAGAGAGGATGAGCGAGTAGACTCCAGCAGGAGGGATGTGTGTGTGTGTGACCCATTTACCTTAAAAGCATTTCCTTGTCTTAAGACCAGACTTGGAGATGTTCACCCCGCGGCGGGTCCCCATACACTGTGGATTCGTTAAGGAGGAGCGAGGTACATACTCCTGCCGACAGACAGACAGACCCACAGTCTCTCTATCTCTCTCTCTCTCTCTCTCCTCTCTCTCCTCTCTCTCCTCTCTCTCTCTCTCTCCTCTCGCTCCTCTCGCTCTCTCTCCTCTCTCTCTATCTCTCTCTCTCTCTGTCTCTGTCTCTGTCTCTGTCTCTCTGTCTCTGTCTCTGTCTCTCTCTCTCTCTCTCCCTCTCTCTCTCTCTCTCTCTCTCTCTCTCTCTCTCTCTCTCTCTCTCTCTCTCTCTCTCTCTCTCGCTCTCTCTCTCTCTCTCTCTCTCTCTCTCTCTCTCTCTCTCTCTCTCTCTCTCTCTCTCTCTCTCTCTCTCTCTCTCTCTCTCTCTCTCTCTGTCTCTGTCTCTCTGTCTCTGTCTCTGTCTCTCTGTCTCTCTCTCTCTATGTCTCTCTGTCTCTCTCTCTCCCGCGTTATAGTCCACCACACATCTCTTCACTTAGTAAACTCAGTCAAAGTCCGGAGGTTAGCGTTTACTAAAAGAGAGAAACATTTCACATCTTCATGGAGACGCGATCTCCACCTACGAATTATTCTTGTTAACTGTGATCACATCATCTACTGGCTCAAGTAAATATCATTGAAATGTATGCATGTTTACTCAATCTCTATCACCTCTTCGTCCTACAATCACTCATTACTGCTGTGTTGGAGATGTTCATCCCGCCGCGATTCCCCGTACACTGAGATTCTGGTAATGAGGGAGCGAGGTACATACTCCGCCAGCAGGGGTCCTCACCGGCAGACCCACACCTGCCAACCAGCAACCACTCCCACCCCTCATCCCCACCCGCTCCCATACCATCAACCATTGTTCCGTGCAATCCCCCTTTAGTATTATTTCTGTTAATATGTGTAAGCTATATCGTAACGTGACCAACATGGTGAGAGCAATAAACGAGGGAAAAGTAAACACATTATATAAATTTATTTCTTTATTAAACACTTAAGCGATTCTCTATGTCTCTCTCTCTCTCTGTCTCTCTCGCTCTGTCTCTCTATCTCTCTCTCCTTCACATTGTTCATTCATAGTTCCTTTTCATTAAACAATTCAGTTTTACATATATAAACAAAGTCAGGGACTAGTTTTACTAATACATCTTCTCTAGTATCCAATGATTTTCTTCGAGATTTAAAACACAGCTATTTCAAACGTATTAAAATACAATAATTTGGTATCGAGCTCCAGCTCCTATCCCTGCCTTAGTCCCCTGTCGTATAATGAATACTAACAGTCCAATCCCTCTAAAATTTAAAAATAATCATATTTCAAACGTAGTTCAATACAGTAATTTAGTTACCGAGCTCCAGCTCTTGTCCTCCACCTTAGTTCCCTCACACATCTTCGTTAATACCTATTCAAATTCCCCGAAATTTCTACCCTCTGTATTTCAGACATAGTTTAGTAAATGCAAACAGTTACCGAACTCTAGCTCTTATCCTCCGCCTTAGCTCTCTCTCGTATCTTCGTTAATATCTAATCAAATTCCCTGAAATTTCTACCCTCTGTATTTCAGACGTAGTTTAGTAAATCCGAACAATTATCAAACTCTAGCTCTTGTCCCCAGCTTAGTTCATTTGTACAAGATCGTTAGTAACAGACCAATTTTCCCCGAAATTTAAAGCAGACATACTTCAAAGTTAGTAAATAAGATCAAGTCAGTTACTGAGCTCCAGCTCTCGTCCCCCAACTTAGTTCTCTCTCGTATATTTGTAAATAACCCATCAATTTCACTGTAATTTTTACCCTCTGTATTTCAGACACCGTAAATAAGATCAAAACAGTTAACGAGCTCCAGCTCTCGTCCCCACCTTAGTTCTCTCTCGTATCTTTGTAAATATCCTATCAATTCCCCTGAAATTTTTACCCTCTGTATTTCATAGTAAATATGATGTAAAGAATTATAAAACTCTAGCTCTTGTCCTCTGTCCAAGTTCACTCCTGTAAATTTATTACTATCAGTCCAAATCCCCCTGAGATTTGAACACCCAACTACATTTTCAGACATAGTAAATAAAAACCGGTTCAGTTATCAAGTTTCAACTCTTGTCCCCCCAGCTTAGTTCATTTTGTACAAGTTCTTTATTTTCCAACTAAATCACCCTGAGATTTAAGATCACCTTATTTCTAACGTAGTAAAATTAATCTGGACATTAGCCAAGCTCCATTTCCTCAGTCTTAGATCATCGAACATAATTATATCCAATCAAGTCCCTCTCCAGCCTATCTGTTTATCAGAGTAACCACCTTACCATTCTCATCCCCAACGTATCCAAATCTTCAATAATCATCATACTGTATTTGCATATTTACTCTATATTCAGCTGTGTTCTTCACATTTTTCCATGTTTTCTGTGTTCATTCCATGTTCTACAAATGTTCACAGCATGCTCAGTTCAATTCTTTTCACCTGTTTTTCTCATTTTTTCTGTTTTCTACCATTTTCCCCGTATGTTCACAATGTTCTTTGTCATGTTTTCATGTACATCATATGTTCTCTGTATAACTTTTATACTCAATATTCATGTTCTCAATGTTCTTAGCTTGTTCTTCACATGTTCAGTGTTCATTCTTGTATTCCCTATGTTCCTTATCATGTCTTCATATTCTCTATAAGTTCATATTCCATGCATGTTCACTCTATTCATCAACTTTTTCCTACATGTTTTCTGCGTTCACCGTATGTTCACTGTGTTCATTCCCCTACTTAACCTCAATTTTTTTTATGTTCTTTGTTTCTTTAAACCAATTTGTTTCTTCCATTCACTATCTAGTTCTTTGTCAAATAATATTATACTGCAATTCAGTTCCCTTAACAATTTTAGCCACCCAGTTTTTATTTACAAAACTATGTCAAAGTAATTCTCATAGACAACTTAATAGTTCTATCAACCCCGTTCTTAAACAAATCTACACTTTATTCAGTTCCAAATTTACAAAGACAAACCTTTCTTGTAACTTCTTAACTAAAAATCTTTCGCCAATCAACTAAAACATAGTCACTTTCCTCATTTCTCAACTAAACTTATTATCCAATCAACCAAAAATAGTCAAAGGAATCTTTCCAACGCTGTTCATAACTAAACTTATTCCCTAGCCATCAGAAAAATAACCGTGTTCTTCATGTTTCATTGTCATTTCATAACTAAAATTATCCATCAATCAACATAAAAAGTCATATTCATCATCATTGTTCCTAACTAAAATTATGTTTTGTCAAGTAAGAAAAAATAACCAAAGATATCTTTCATCGCTGTTCTTAACTGACATTATACTTTGGGGAGCACAAATAGTCTCCCTCGTCATGTTTTGTCTTTTCCTTAACTACAAGTATTCATCAGTCAAATAAAAAATAGTTACTTCATCATGTTTCCCTGTCATTTCTTAAATGAAATATCACTTCTCTCATCTGAAATAGTCATGTGTAGCCTCTTTCTAACACTGTTTTTAACTAAAGTAGCCTTTCATTTTGCTAAAATAGTCATATTCATCATTGTTCCTAACTAAAATTATATGACGTTAAGTAAGAAATATAGTCAAGGACACTCTTCGAGACATCAAGGACTTACTCAAAGACATCAAAGTTGATCTGCAAGATATCTTCGAGACATCAAAGTTACTCTTCATTACATCAAAGACTCATTCAAATACTACTCATGTTCTCAGAAGTCATTCTCAAAGTCATCACCGATTTTCTCAGAGTCACCAAAGTTATTCTCTGAGTTAACAAAATACTACTCATGTTCTCAAAAGACATTCTCAAAGTCATCAAAGTTATTCTCGGAGTCACCTTCGTTCTTCAGAGAAACTTTCCAAAACATCTTTGTTCATCAAAGTTATTCTCGGAGTCAACAAAGGTAATCTCTAACTCACTTTTGGTCATTAAAGTTAATTTCTATGTTATAAAAGTTTGTCTCAGAGACATCTAAAGTTGATCTCAGAGTTAACAAAGGTAATCTCTAACTCTCTCTCGTTCATCAAAGTTGTTTCAAAGACATCAAAGTTAATTTCAGAGTTAGCCAAAGATATTCTCATGTCCACAAAGTTATTCCAAGAGACGTCAAAGTTAATCTCAGACATCTTCGTTCATAAAAGTTATTCTCAGAGTCATCTAAAGCTATTCTCTAAGACATCAAAGTTATTCTAAGAGCTATCAAAAGTTATTCTCAGTCATGATATGTTATTATCTAAGTAACCTTCCGTTCATCAAAGACATTCTCCAAGCTCTCAAAGTTATTCTCTAAGACAACAAAGTCATTCTCAGAGTCATCAAAAGTTATTCTCAGACTCACCTTCGTTATTCAAAGAAGCCTTCTGAGACATCCTCGTTCAACAAAACTGTCCTCAGAGCCATCAAAAAGTTAAATACAGTCATCAAAGTTATTCTCTAAGTAACTTTTCGTTCATCAGAGAAGCTTTCTAAGACATCTTTGTTCATCAAAGTTGTTCTCTAAGACACATTCGTTCATCAAAGAAACTCTCCGTCCATCATGTTATTCTTCAAGACATCTCCACTCATAAAATTTCTCTCCAAAATGTAACTAGTTCAGCTTTTCATACCAAACCTGCACTTCTGTTAAAATATATTTTCTTAGTCACTTTACCCTAAAACTGTTCTCAGAACTACACTGCCCAAATCCTACGTAACCTATCCTCTCCACCCAATGTTACTTAGTTAACGTAACGTTCCTAAACCTAACTTTACCTATCCTAACTTAACTTACCTTACCTTTACCTATCGTACCTAACTTATCCTGCATAACATAACTTTACATATCCTAACATGACTTACCTTACATTACCTATCCTACTTAACTTAACCTGCACAACCTAACTTACATAATTATTCCTGCTGGTCTTTTGTGTTTCGTCAATCATTGTCTCATATTCATTTACTCATTTCAAGGGTTAATTTCTCAAATGGACATTTTTGCATTTCAAGTGTTATTTGTTCAAGATTGGGTGTTTAACCATTTCAAAGGATTTTTGTTATATATGGGAATTTACTCGTTTCAAGGGCAAATTTCTCAAATGGTCATTTTTGCAGATCAAGGGTTATTTGTTAAAGTTCATCAAGTTGCTCATAAGTTGTATTTATTATGTTTGTCATTATTTATTCTTATTCCCCAACCCCTTAACCTAACCTTTCAGATGTAGTTTATTGTGTTTTTGACGTATTTGTTGAATATATTATCCTTTTCCTAACCTTTCAGATGTAGTTTATTGTGTTTTTGACGTATTTGTTGAATATATTATCCTTTTCCTAACCTTTCAGATATAGTTTATTGTGTTTTTTGACGTATTTGTTGAATATATTATCCTTTTCCTAACCTTTCAGATGTAGTTTTGTTTCTCCTTTTTGTATATTTTTACCCAAACCCACCATCCCACTTAACATTCTTTCCTTCTTTTACTTTGTTTCTCCTACTCCTTCTAACCCTCCTTTTCTATCTCTCTCCCTTATTCTCTCTCTTCCTCACCCTCTCTCTCACTCATTTGCTCAAATGCTCTCTTCTTTCTCAAATTCAAGTCTTAATGCTCCCATTCTCTCACCCTCACTCTCATTCACTTAGTTTTTCTTTTCTCAAATTCAAGTCTAGTGCTCCCAAGCTCTTCCTCACCCCTCTCTCTTACTCTTTTCTCCTCGTTTCATGTTCTCACTCACTTGCTCTCTTCTTTCTCAAATTCAAGTCTTAATGCTCCCATTCTCTCACCCTCACTCTCATTCACTTAGTTTTTCTTTTCTCAAATTCAAGTCTAGTGCTCCCAAGCTCTTCCTCACCCCTCTCTCTTACTCTTTTCTCCTCGTTTCATGCTCTCACTCACTTGCTCTCTTCTTTCTCAAATTCAAGTCTTAGTAGATCTGACTTGAATTTGAGAAAGAAGAGAGCATTTGAGCAAATGAGTGAGAGAGAGGGGGAGGAAGAGAGAGAATAAGGGAGAGAGATAGAAAAGGAGGGTTAGAAGGAGTAGGAGAAACAAAGTAAAAGAAGGAAAGAAGGATAAGTGGGATGGTGGGTTTGGGTAAAAATATACAAAAAGGAGAAACAAAACTACATCTGAAAGGTTAGGAAAAGGATAATATATTCAACAAATACGTCAAAAACACAATAAACTACATCTGAAAGGTTAGGAAAAGGATAATATATTCAACAAATACGTCAAAAACACAATAAACTACATCTGAAAGGTTAGGAAAAGGATAATATATTCAACAAATACGTCAAAAACACAATAAACTACATCTGAAAGGTTAGGTTAAGGGGTTGGGGAATAAGAATAAATAATAACAAACATAATAAATACAACTTATGAGCAACTTGATGAACTTTAACAAATAACCCTTGATCTGCAAAAATGACCATTTGAGAAATTTGCCCTTGAAAAGAGTAAATTCCCATATATAACAAAAATCCTTTGAAATGGTTAAACACCCAATCTTGAACAAATAACACTTGAAATGCAAAAATGTCCACTTGAGAAATTAACCCTTGAAATGAGTAAATGAATATGAGACAATGATTGACGAAACACAAAAGACCAGCAGGAATAATTATGTAAGTTAGGTTGTGCAGGTTAAGTTAAGTAGGATAGGTAATGTAAGGTAAGTCATGTTAGGATATGTAAAGTTATGTTATGCAGGATAAGTTAGGTACGATAGGTAAAGGTAAGGTAAGTTAAGTTAGGATAGGTAAAGTTAGGTTTAGGAACGTTACGTTAACTAAGTAACATTGGGTGGAGAGGATAGGTTACGTAGGATTTGGGCAGTGTAGTTCTGAGAACAGTTTTAGGGTAAAGTGACTAAGAAAATATATTTTAACAGAAGTGCAGGTTTGGTATGAAAAGCTGAACTAGTTACATTTTGGAGAGAAATTTTATGAGTGGAGATGTCTTGAAGAATAACATGATGGACGGAGAGTTTCTTTGATGAACGAATGTGTCTTAGAGAACAACTTTGATGAACAAAGATGTCTTAGAAAGCTTCTCTGATGAACGAAAAGTTACTTAGAGAATAACTTTGATGACTGTATTTAACTTTTTGATGGCTCTGAGGACAGTTTTGTTGAACGAGGATGTCTCAGAAGGCTTCTTTGAATAACGAAGGTGAGTCTGAGAATAACTTTTGATGACTCTGAGAATGACTTTGTTGTCTTAGAGAATAACTTTGAGAGCTTGGAGAATGTCTTTGAAACAACTTTGATGAACGAGAGAGAGTTAGAGATTACCTTTGTTAACTCTAAGATCAACTTTGATGAACAAAAGTGAGTTAGAGATTACATTTGATAACTCTAAGATTAACTTTAGATGTCTCTGAGACAAACTTTTATAACATAGAAATTAACTTTAATGACCAAAAGTGAGTTAGAGATTACCTTTGTTGACTCCGAGAATAACTTTGATGAACAAAGATGTTTTGGAAAGTTTCTCTGAAGAACGAAGGTGACTCCGAGAATAACTTTGATGACTTTGAGAATGTCTTTTGAGAACATGAGTAGTATTTTGTTAACTCAGAGAATAACTTTGGTGACTCTGAGAAAATCGGTGATGACTTTGAGAATGACTTCTGAGAACATGAGTAGTATTTGAATGAGTCTTTGATGTAATGAAGAGTAACTTTGATGTCTCGAAGATATCTTGCAGATCAACTTTGATGTCTTTGAGTAAGTCCTTGATGTCTCGAAGAGTGGTTTTGACTATATTTCTTACTTAACGTCATATAATTTTAGTTAGGAACAATGATGAATATGACTATTTTAGCAAAGTGAAAGGCTACTTTAGTTAAAAACAGTGTTGGAAAGAGGCTACACATGACTATTTCAGATGAGAGAAGTGATATTTCATTTAAGAAATGACAGGGAAACATGATGAAGTAACTATTTTTTATTTGACTGATGAATACTTGTAGTTAAGGAAAAGACAAAACATGACGAGGGAGACTATTTGTGCTCCCCAAAGTATAATGTCAGTTAAGAACAGCGATGAAAGATATCTTTGGTTATTTTTTCTTACTTGACGAAACATAATTTTAGTTAGGAACAATGATGATGAATATGACTTTCTGTTGATTGATGGATAATTTTAGTTATGAAATGACAATGAAACATGAAGAACACGGTTATTTTTCTGATGACTAGGGAATAAGTTTAGTTATGAACAGCGTTGGAAAGATTCCTTTGACTATTTTTGGTTGATTGGATAATAAGTTTAGTTGAGAAATGAGGAAAGTGACTATGTTTTAGTTGATTGGCGAAAGATTTTTAGATAAGAAGTTACAAGAAAGGTTTGTCTTTGTAAATTTGGAACTGAATAAAGTGTAGATTTGTTTATGAACGGGGTTGGTAGAACTATTAAGTTGTCTATGAGAATTACTTTGACATAGTTTTGTAAATAAAAACTGGGTGGCTAAAATTGTTGAGGGAACTGTATTGCAGTATAATATTATTTGACAAAGAACTAGATAGTGAATGGAAGAAACAAATTGGTTTAAAGAAACAAAGAACATAAAAAAATTGAGGTTAAGTAGGGGAATGAACACAGTGAACATACGGTGAATGCAGAAAACATGTAAGAAAAAGTTGATGAATAGAGTGAACATGCATGGAATATGAACTTATAGAGAATATGAAGACATGATAAGGAACATAGGGAATACAAGAATGAACACTGAACATGTTAAGAACAAGCTAAGAACATTGAGAACATGAATATTGAGTATAAAAGTTATACAGAGAACATATGATGTACATGAAAACATGACAAAGAACATAGTGAACATACGGGGAAAATGGTAGAAAACAGAAAAACAGGTGAAAAGAATTGAACTGAGCATGCTGTGAACATTTGTAGAACATGGAATGAACACAGAAAACATGGAAAAATGTGAAGAACACAGCTGAATATAGAGTAAATATGCAAATACAGTATGATGATTAATGAAGATTTGGATACGTTGGGGATGAGAATGGTAAGGTGGTTACTCTGATAAACAGATAGGCTGGAGAGGGACTTGATCGGATATAATTATGTTCGATGATCTAAGACTGAGGAAATGGAGCTTGGCTAATGTCCAGATTAATTTTACTACGTTAGAAAAAAGGTGATCTTAAATCTCAGGGTGATTTAGTTAGAAAATAAAGAACTACAAAATGAACTAAGCTGGGGGGACAAGAGTTGAAACTTGATAACTGAACCGGTTTTTATTTACTATGTCTGAAAATGTAGTTGGGTGTTCAAATCTCAGGGGGATTTGGACTGATAGTAATAAATTTACAGGAGTGAACTTGGACAGAGGACAAGAGCTAGAGTTTTATAATTCTTTACATCATATTTACTATGAAATACAGAGGGTAAAAATTTCAGGGGAATTGATAGGATATTTACAAAGATACGAGAGAGAACTAAGGTGGGGACGAGAGCTGGAGCTCGTTAACTGTTTTGATCTTATTTACGGTGTCTGAAATACAGAGGGTAAAAATTACAGTGAAATTGATGGGTTATTTACAAATATACGAGAGAGAACTAAGTTGGGGGACGAGAGCTGGAGCTCAGTAACTGACTTGATCTTATTTACTAACTTTGAAGTATGTCTGCTTTAAATTTTGGGGAAAATTGGTCTGTTACTAACGATCTTGTACAAATGAATTAAGCTGGGGACAAGAGCTAGAGTTTGATAATTGTTTGGATTTACTAAACTACGTCTGAAATACAGAGGGTAGAAATTTCAGGGAATTTGATTAGATATTAACGAAGATACGAGAGAGAGCTAAGGCGGAGGATAAGAGCTAGAGTTCGGTAACTGTTTGCATTTACTAAACTATGTCTGAAATACAGAGGGTAGAAATTTCGGGGAATTTGAATAGGTATTAACGAAGATGTGTGAGGGAACTAAGGTGGAGGACAAGAGCTGGAGCTCGGTAACTAAATTACTGTATTGAACTACGTTTGAAATATGATTATTTTTAAATTTTAGAGGGATTGGACTGTTAGTATTCATTATACGACAGGGGACTAAGGCGGGGATAGGAGCTGGAGCTCGATACCAAATTATTGTATTTTAATACGTTTGAAATAGCTGTGCTTTAAATCTCGAAGAAAATCATTGAATACTAGAGAAGATGTATTAGTAAAACTAGTCCCTGACTTTGTTTATATATGTAAAACTGAATAGTTTAATGAAAAGGAACTATGAATGAACAATGTGAAGGAGAGAGAGATAGAGAGACAGAGCGAGAGAGACAGAGAGAGAGAGAGACATAGAGAATCGCTTAAGTGTTTAATAAAGAAATAAATTTATATAATGTGTTTACTTTTCCCTCGTTTATTGCTCTCACCATGTTGGTCACGTTACGATATAGCTTACACATATTAACAGAAATAATACTAAAGGGGGATTGCACGGAACAATGGTTGATGGTATGGGAGCGGGTGGGGATGAGGGGTGGGAGTGGTTGCTGGTTGGCAGGTGTGGGTCTGCCGGTGAGGACCCCTGCTGGCGGAGTATGTACCTCGCTCCCTCATTACCAGAATCTCAGTGTACGGGGAATCGCGGCAGGATGAACATCTCCAACACAGCAGTAATGAGTGATTGTAGGACGAAGAGGTGATAGAGATTGAGTAAACATGCATACATTTCAATGATATTTATTTGAGCCAGTAGATGATGTGATCACAGTTAACAAGAATAATTCGTAGGTGGAGATCACGTCTCCGTGATGATGTGAAATGTTTCTCTCTTTTAGTAAACGCTAACCTCCGGACTTTGACTGAGTTTACTAAGTGAAGAGATGAGTGGTGGACTATAGAGCGGGAGAGAGAGACAGAGAGACATAGAGAGAGACAGAGAGACAGAGACAGAGACAGAGAGACAGAGACAGAGAGAGAGAGAGAGAGAGAGAGAGAGAGAGAGAGAGAGAGAGAGAGAGAGAGAGAGAGAGAGAGAGAGAGAGAGAGAGAGAGGGAGAGAGAGAGAGAGAGAGAGAGAGAGAGACAGAGACAGAGACAGAGACAGAGAGACAGAGACAGAGAGAGAGAGAGAATGAGAGAGAGAGACAGAGAGACATAGAGAGAGAGAGACAGAGAGACAGAGAGAGAGAGATAGAGAGACTGTGGGTCTGTCTGTCTGTCGGCAGGAGTATGTACCTCGCTCCTCCTTAACGAATCCACAGTGTATGGGGACCCGCCGCGAGGTGAACATCTCCAAGTCTGGTCTTAAGACAAGGAAATGCTTTTAAGGTAAATGGGTCACACACACATCCCTCCTGCTAGAGTCTACTCGCTCATCCTCTCTCACTTAGGACTTCCTGTAGGGGCGTTAATGGTTTGTCTAACCGCATAATGACCCAGAGCAGTCTCATGATGAGGAGGGGGAGCTCCACTCACCCTTCCCTCCATCCATCCCTCCCACACCCCAAACAACATAACAGACTATGTTTTTCATCTACACTCTATCTCTACTGACTCACGATCATCAAAAATTATTATCCACACACTGGATTAAGTCTACGCAAAACACACATACATATTCATTTACTCCTTCCTCTTATCCTTCTATTTTCTTACGACTTCCCAGAAATCCCCTTTGTGGCTAGAGCGACGCGGTACACCTGCTCACCCGCCACTCAACACCGCATCCGACACGCGCCAAACTTCCGGGAAATTCCCCTCCCAAACCCTCCACGACTACGACGACGCGCTACACCCGGCATCCAACAACATAACTTACTCTCTTTCCTGACCACATACCCAAACACAGGACGCTCACACGCGTCCGAAACACGCCAAAACTTCCAGGAAAATCCCCAAAAATCCTTGACGACGACGACGCGAGCCACCTGTCGGGTGGCACTCACCTGAGTGCCACCTGGCAGGTGGTGCGCGCGTTCGTAGTCCTCATTCACACTACTGTTGCTGACTGCTGCGATCAGTCAATTAACGCAATTAATCACTTCAGGCAATTTGTTTTGGTTGTCGTCTGGTGATGAGAGTAGAGTAATCTAGGGATTTGTGGAGCTGTGTCCCAGAATCCCGCCTTGCCTGTCTTTGTTACTGTTTACAACAGTGCAACTTCTTGAAGGGAGTTGCAAAGAGTGTTCACACTGGGTTGTGATAGGGGGGGGGGGGTCACTGTTGGACTACCCGCCTAGTTACGTGGGTCTCTCCTGGGGGGCGGGAGGACCCCTAAGCTTGTGATTATAGTAGCTGTCAGGGAAACCGAGACACTATTGATTGCATGCTTGTGTCTTCAGTGGATATCCTTCATTTGTTCAGTTAGTTCATGTTGTCAGCCCGAAGTGTCAGCAAGATGGAGCCTGCTGTCACTTCTCGAGGGGCTGTTGAATAGCTGTGTTGCAAATGCCACTTGATGTACAATAACGTTACCATTCGCTGTGGTGTAAATTAATCTGTGATATTTTTCTTTGTTTTGCAATATTGCGTCATCAGTGGGCACACCTGTGTTCAGGTTAGTTCAGTATGCAGCCTCACAGCAAGGGTTGCTATTTAACTGTTTGTTATCGTGCCACTGGATGGACATTAACGTAACGTAAACTCGGTAATGTAGTAGTTAGTCTCTTGTTATTAATAAATTGTTATGTTATAGAAAACGGTCTTTGATGTCAACCCTTCAACCATATTATTCCACCATATTTCTGCATATTATTAAATGTTGATGTGATCTTGAAATGAAGGCTGTTCTTGGGAATTCGAATTCAAATTCATTGCGCCACATCAAATATAAATATTTGATTGTGAGAACCCGTCGGTTACCCTTTATAAGTTTTAACGTTCTGTTTAACTAGGAGGAGCCAGCGGCCTATTGTGGACAGGTTTTCACCCCTGGTGGTGGAGGCCTAGCGGTTTGCTCCCGCTTTTCCTTTTTCTATTGGACTCATGCTTAACTGCCGTGAGCAGACTTTAAACTTGTAGTCCACCTCCTAAGGGAGGTAGGCGTAGAAAAAAATCTAACATACATATACACCCCAAGATATACTCACCTACATGTACTTCCCTAGATGTCCTCACCTACATGTACTCCCCTAGCTGTTCTCACCTACATGTACTCCCCTAGATGTACTCACCTACAAGTACTCCCCTAGTCGTTCTCACTACATATACACCCCAAGATGAATTCACCTACATATACTCCCCAGGATTTACTCATCTACACATACTCCCCTAGATGTTCTCACCTATATGTACTCCCCATGATGTTCTCACCTACATGTTCTCCCCTATATGGTCTCACCTACATGTACTCTGCTAGATGTATTCACCTACATGTACTCCCCAAGATGTACTCTCCTACATGTACTCCCCTAGATTTTCTCACAACATATACTCCCCAAGATGTTCTCACCTACATGTTCTACCCTAGATGTTCTTCTACATGTACTCACCAAGGTGTACTCACCTACATGTACTCCCCTATATGTACTTAGCTACGTTTACACCTCAATATGTACTCACCTACATGTATTCCCCCTAGATATTCCCACCTTCATGTTCTCCGCTATATAATCTCACCTATATGTACTCCCCATGATGTTCTCACCTACATGTTCTCCCCTATATGTTCTCACCTACATGTACTCCCCTAGATGTTCTCACCTAAATGTACTCCCCTTGATGTACTCACCTACTTGTACTCCCCCAGATATTCTCACTACATGCACTCTCCTTGATGTTCTCATCTACATGTACTCCCCTAGATATTCCTATCTGTATGTACTCCTCTAAATGTACTCACCTTCATGTACTCCCCAAGATGTTCTCACCTATATGTTCTTCCCTAGAAGTTTTCACAACATGGGACTGGGGAAAGGATAGGTCCAGGCAGTTTGGTGCTGATAAATGTGAAGTTCTGAGGTTGGGTGGTGATGATGGTTGCAGGATGCGAGCTGGATGGTGTTGAGATTGCGGGGTCGGATTGCGAGGGGGATCTGGGAGTTGTGATTGGTGGGAATTTGAAACAGGGGGATCAATGCATGGGTGTTCGTAATGAGGCAAATCGGACACTTGGATTTATTAATCGCAGCGTTAGTAACAAGACACCTGGTGTGGTTCTCAAGCTATATCTTGCTCTCGTTAGGCCCCATTTAGATTATGCAGTTCAGTTTTGGTCGCCATATTATAGAATGGATATAAATTCACTTGAACGTGTCCAGCGTAGGATGACTAAGTTAATTCCCCAAATTAGAAATCTTTCATATGAAGAAAGATTAACAAAGCTTAAGTTGCATTCACTGGAAAGGCGAAGAGTTAGGGGTGACATGATAGAGGTTTACAAGTGGGGGAATGGACATAACAAAGGGGATATTAATAGGGTATTAAAAGTATCAACACAAGACAGAACACGAAACAATGGGTATAAATTGGATAAGTTTAGATTTAGGAAAGACTTGGGTAAATACTGGTTCAGTAACAGGGTTGTTGATTTGTGGAACCAATTACCGCGTAACGTGCTGGAGGTGGGGTCCCTCGATTGTTTCAAGCGCGGGTTGGACAAGTATATGAGTGGGATTGGGTGGTTATAAATAGGAGCTGCCTCGTATGGGCCAATAGACCTTCTGCAGTTGCCTTTGTTCTTATGTTCTTATGTTCTTCTTAACATGTACTCCCCATGATGTTCTCACCTACATGTTCTCCCCATGATGTTCTCACCTACATGTACTCCCCTAGATGTTCTCACTACATGTACTCCCCTAGATGTTCTAACTTACATGTACTCCCCCTAGATGTTCTCACTACATGTACTCCACTAGATGTTCTCACCTACATGTACTCCTCTAAATATACTCACCAACATGTACTCCCAAAGATGTTCTCACCTACATGTACTCATCTAAATGTACTCACCTACATGTACTCCTCTCAATGTACTCACCTACATGTACTTTCCTAGAGGTTCTCACTACATGTACTCCCCAAGATGTTCTCACCTACATGTAATCCCCTAGATATATTCACTACATGAACTCCCCTAGATGTATTCACCTACATGTACTCCCATAGATGTTCAAACTACATATACTCCCATAGATGTTCTCACATACATTTACTCCCCTAGATGTTCTTACCTACATGTAATCCCCTAGATGTTCTCACTACATGTACTCCCCACGATGTTCTCACTATATGTACGCCCCAAGATGTACTCACCTACATGCACTCCCCCTAGAAGTTCTCACCTACATTTACTCCCCCTAGATGTTCTCACCTACATATACTCCCCTAGATGTACTCACCTACATGTACTTCCTTTGATGTTCTCACTAAATATACTCCCCAAGATGTACTCACCTACATGTACTCCGTTTGATGTTCTCACGTACATGTACTCCCCTAGATGTTCTCACCTACATGTACTCCCCTAGATGTACTCACCTACATGTATTCCCCTAGATGTTCTCACTACATGTACTCCCCTAGATGTACTCACCTACATGTACTCCCCTAGATGTTCTCACCTACATGTACTCCCTTAAATGTTCTCACCTACATATTCTCCCCTAGATGTATTTACCTACATGTACTCTCTTAGATATTCTCACAACATGCACTCCCCATGATATAGTCACCTACATGTACTCCCCTAGATGTTCTCACCTATATGTACTCTCCTAGATGTTCTCACCTATATGTACTACCCTAGATGTTCCCACCTGCATGTACTCCTCTAAATGTACTCACCTATATGTACTCCCCTAGATGTTCTCACCTTCATGTACTCCCCTAGGTGTACTCACCTACATATACTCCCCTAGATGTTCTCACCTTCATGTACTCCCCTAGATATTTTCACTACATGTACTCCCATAGATATTCTCACTACATATACTCCCCTAGATATACTCACCTACATATACTCCCCTAGATGTTCTCAATACATGTACTCCCATAGATGTTCTCACCTACATGTACTCTCCTAAATGTTCTCACCTACATGTACTTCTCTAGATGTTGTCACTAGATGTACTCACCAAGATGTACTCACCTACATATACTCCTCTAGATGTTCGCACCTATATGTACTCCCCAAGACGTACTCCCCTTAGATGTTCCAACCTAACTGTACTCCCCTAGATGTACTCTCCTACATGTTCTTACCTAAATGTTCTCACTACATGTACTCCCCTAGAGGTACTCACCTATATGTTCTCCCCTAGATATTCTCACTACATGTACTCCCCAAGATGTTCTCACGACATGTACTGATGCAGTTGTTCTTACCAACATGTACTTGCCTAGATGTTCAACCTACATGTACTCCCCAAGATATTCTCACCTACATGTACTCCCTTAGGTGTACTCACTTACATGTACTTCCCGAGATGTTCTCACCTACATGTACTTCCCTAGATGTTCTCACCTACAAGTACTCCCCTAGATGTATTCACCTACATGTACTCCCTATGATGTACTAACCTACATGTACTCCACTAGATTTTCTCACTACATTTACTCCAAAAGATGTTCTCACCTAAATGTTCTCCCTAGATGTTCTCACCTACATGTACTTCCCTCAATGTTCCCACCAACATGTACTCCCCTAGATATTGTCACCTACATGAACTCCCTTAGAGGTTCTCGCCTACATATACTACCCAAGACGTACTCAAATACATGTACTCTCCTAGATGTACTCACGAATATGTACTCCCCAAGATGAACAAACCTACATGTACTCCCCCCCTAGATGTTCAAACCTAAATGTACTCCCCTAGATGTACTCTCCTTCATGATCTTCCCTAGATGTTCTCACTACATGTACTCCCCTAGAGGCACTCACCTACATGTTCTTCCCTAGATGTACTCACCTACATGTACTTCCCTCAATGTTCCCCCCTACATGTACTCCCCTAGATATTGTCACCTACATGAACTCCCCTAGAGGTTCTCACCTACATCTACTCCCCAAGATGTACTCACCTACATGTACTCCCCTAGATGTACTCACATATATGTACTCCAAAAGATGTACTCAAAAAGATGTACTTCCCCCTAGATGTTCCAACCTAAATGTACTCCTTTAGATGTACTCTCCTACGTGTACTCCCCAAGATATTCTCACCTTCATGTACTCCCTTAGGAGAACTCACTTACATGTATTTCCCTAGATGTTCTCACCTACATGTACTTCCCACAATGTACTCACCTACATGTACTTCTCTAGATGCACTCACCTACATGTACTCCACTTAATGGTCTTACCTACATGTACTCCCCTAGATGTTCTCATCTACATGTACTCTCCTAGATGCACTCACCTACAAATACTCCCCTTGATGTTCTCACCTATATGTACTCCCCTAGATGTTCTCACTTACATGTACTCCCCTAGATGTTCTCATTACATGTACTCCCCTAGATGTTCTCACCTACATGTACTCCTCTAAATGTACTCACCAACATGTACTCCCCAAGATGTTCTCACCTACATGTATTCCCCTAGATACTCTCACTACATGTACTCCCCTAGATGTTCTCACCTACAAGTACTCCCCTAGATGTTCCCACCTACATGTACTCCTCTAAGTGTAATCACGTACATGTACTCCCCAAGATGTTTTCACCTACTAGTACTCCCGTAGATATTCTTATTACATGTACTCTCCTAGATGTTCTCACCTACATGTAATCCCCCAGATGTTCTCGCTATATGTACTTCCCTAGATATTCTCACTACATGTACTCACCTAGATATTCTCACTTCATGTACTCCCCTAGATGTACTCACCTACATGTATTCCACTAGATATTCTCACTACATGTATTCCACTAGATATTCTCACTACATGTGCTAACCTAGATGTTCTCACTTAATGTACTCCTCCAGATGATCTCACCTACATATACTCGCCTAAATGTTCCCTCCTACATGTACTCCTCTAGATGTTTCAACCTCCATGTACTCCCCTAGATGTACTTACCAACATGTACTTCTCTTGATGTTTTCACTACATGTACCAAACTAGATGTACTCACCTACATGCGCTCCCCTAGATGTACTCACCTACATGCGCTCCCCTAGATGTACTCACCTACATGCGCTCCCCTAGATGTACTCACCTACATGCGCTCCCCTAGATGTTCTCACCTTCATGTGCTCCCCTAGATATTCTCACTACATGTTGTCCCTAGATGTACTTACTTACATGTACTCCCCTAGATATTCTCACTACATGTACTTCAATAGATGTTCTCACCTACATGTACTCCCTTAGATGTTCTCACCTACGTGTACTGCCTTAGATGTTGCCACTACATGTACTCCCAAAGATGTACACACATACTTGTACTCCCCTAGACGTACTCACCTACATGTACTCCCCAAGAGTTTCTCACCTACATGTACTCACCTAGATGTATTCACCTACATGTACTCCCCAAAATGTTCTCACCTACATGTTCTCTCCTTGATGTTCTCACCTACATGTACTCCGCTGGATGTATTCACCTACATGTACTCCCCTAGATTTTCTCACTACATATACTCCCCAAGATATTCTGACCTACATGTTCTCCCCTAGATGTTCTCCTACATGTACTCCGCAAGGTGTACTCACCAACATGTACTCCCATAAATGTACTCACCAATGTATATACCTCAACATGTACTCCTCTAGCTGTACTCACCTACATGCACTTTACTAGATGATCTCACTACATGTACTCTCCTAGAGGAACTCACCTACATGTACTTCCCTAGAGGTTCTCACTACATATACTCCCCTAGATGTACTCACTAACATGTACTTCCCTCAATGTTCCCACCTAATTGTACTCCCTTAGATATTCTCACCTACATGTACTCCCTTAGATATTTTCACTACATGTACTCCCCTATATGTATTCACCTACATATACTCCCCTAAATGTTCGCACTACATATACTCCCATAAATGTTCTCACGTACAGGTACTCGCCTAGATGTTCTCAAGTACGTGTGCTCCCATAGGCGTTCTCACTACATGTACTCCCCAAGATGTTCTTACCTACATGTACTCCCGTAGATGTACTCACTTACATGTACTCCCCAATATGTTCTCACCTTCCTGTACTCCCCTAGATGTTCTCACCTACATTTTCTCCCCAAGATGTTCTCACCTACATGTACTCCCCTAGATATTCTCACTACATGTACTCCCCTAGATAAACTCACATACACGTACTCCACTACATGTTCTCACTACATGTACTCCTCCAGATGTTCTCACCTACATATTCTCGCCTAGATGTTCCCTCCAACACGTACTCCTCTAGATGTTGCCCCCTCCATGTACTCCCCTAGATGTACTCACCTACTTGTACTTCCCTAGATGTACTCACCTACATGTATTCCCCAAGATGTACTCACCTACATGTACTCCCCTAGATGTTCGCAATACATGTACTCCCTATGATGTTCTCACCGACATGTTCACCCCTAGATGTTCTCACCTACATGTACTCCCCATGATGTACACACCTACATGTACTCCTCTAGATGTACTCACCTACATGTACTCCCCAAGATTTTCTCACTACATGTTCTTCCCAAGATGTTCTCACCTAAATGTTCTCCCTAGATGTTCTCACTTACATTTATTTCCCTCAATGTTCCCACCTACATGCACTCCCCTAGATATTTTTCCCTACATGTACTCCCCTAGATGTTCTCACCTACATGTACTCCCCAAGATGTACTCACGTGTACAACGCTAGATTTACTCACCTACATGTACTCCCCCTAGATGATCCCACCTAAATGTACTCCCTTAGATGTACTCACCTACATGTTCTTTCCTAGATGTTCTCACTACATGTACTCCCCTAAAGGTACTCACCAACATGTTCTTCCCTAGATGTTGTCACTACATGTACTCCCCTAAGAGGACTCAATTACATGTACTTCCTTAGATGTACTCACCTACATGTACTCCCCAAGATGTACTCCCCAAGATGTACTCACCTACATGTACTTCTCTAGATGTACTCGCCTACATGTACTCCCGTTAATATTCTCACCTACATGTAACAACTAGATGTTCTCGCCTACATGTACTCCCCTAGATGTACTCACCTACATATACTCCCCTAGATGTTCTCACCTATATGAACTCTCCCAGATGTTCTCACTTACATGTACTCCCCTAGATGTTCTCACTACATGTACTCC
The DNA here is from genome assembly GCF_040958095.1 of Procambarus clarkii. Lineage (NCBI taxonomy): Eukaryota > Metazoa > Arthropoda > Malacostraca > Decapoda > Cambaridae > Procambarus > Procambarus clarkii. The sequence goes on along the minus strand of NC_091176.1, from coordinate 43,238,659 downwards.
CCTAGATGTTCTTACCTACATGTTCTCCTCTAAATGTACTCACCAACATGTACTCCCCAAGATGTTCTCACCTACATGTACTCCCTTAGATGTTCTCACCTACATGTACTCCCCAAGATGTCCTCACGTACAGTTAGTCCCCTAGATATTCTCACTACATGTACTCCCCTAGATGTTCTCATCTACAAGTACTCCCCTAGATGTTCCCACCTACATGTACTCCTCTAAATGCACTCACGTACTGTCGGGGTTCACCTCATTATGAGAGGGGCGAGTAACAGTATACTCAAGGTCACTAACCGTAGCCCTGCGGGTCTTCACTCTATCCTCGCGGCGCCACTGTACGCCAGGAGGGTATCCCAGTCAATCCCAACCGTCCTCTGATCGAGAAAGAGTGGGAACACAGCTTGTTCTCTTAACTGCTGTGTGCCCTGCCCGGCATGGGCTCTACTACTAACCACAAGGTCGCCAACTGGTGTTTCCGGTGTCCAGTAACACGTCAGTGGTTTTGTTGAATTGTGGTAGCAGTGGCAAGAACACACTCAATAGAGCTCATATCAGGCAGGTATTTATTTCTATCACTCTATTTCCTTTCATGTATTATATAGCCACAAGAAATATGGAGGGGATGATATAAACACCAAGGTATTTTGTATTTTACTTAAAACTCATTCAAAGACATCACAAGATTATATCAATAAGCAAACAGCCGTTTCAGGCGGAAGTCGCTCGTTCCCACAGATAATCATGAACTCGCCAAGCTGGCAATGCTCCCCCTCACGTCAATGTCAAAATCAGCTGGGCGACTCCCATCGCGCGAATGTTTGTTTATTTATTTGGCTGGCGTGAGGCGCCTGTTTCTTTAAATTCTCAAAGATCACTAAAAGTTCAAATACACAATATTTGCGACAATAGCATGTAAATACTTCGCTGCACTGATCTTGAGCTCAATCAAACATTTCTATATTAATGGACACAATAATTCACTATCATGGTATAACACACTGCCCTTCATTTAATGATAACGTATGCAAGTATATATCACTGGAGTTCTCAGTAATTCCTTTCGTAGGCGATAACACAATTAATCACTGCACACATGAATGATTATTCAATACACAAGCATAGACATATATATATATATCGATGAATTATAGACATCAATAATGGTAATAACATAGTTACTGGGCACATAGTCTAACTCAGAATACTGGCACATTTATATATATATATTCTCTCACTAAATGATCATATTAAAGTCTCATGAAAGACATTATCAACACAGTAAATTCATCAATTACTCCGGGTGCCTGCACACACCAATAATAATAATAAATTCCGTGGGTACTCTATGTAGTCCCACTCTGCACACTGGTGCCTTACTGTGACATAGGTGAGCCTTGCTCACGACATACAAAATACTCTGGCTAAATAATATAGCTGACTAAAGGGGAATTGGGAGGGAAACTAGAATCATCTACTTCCACCTATCCTCCGGTGAGAGTTGAGTTGTAGCTCCTGGTCCAGGCTCCTGCCTCGTGTAGGGAATGCCCCCACACACACCCTGTCGTGTCCTCCAGGAACTCAATCAACGTCCCACCATAAACGCGTCGTCTCCGTTTCTGTCCACTGCAGGTTCGTGCTCCTCCACGACTTCTTGTAGGGTTGGAGTCGATCTCCTGGCCGTCAACTTCTCCTCCCAGCTACGGCTGCCTGCCTACATCTCGGCTACAGTCGTTCGGATTCCCGATTAGTGTCTTCTTCACTGCTTCCCAGTGGATTGGCCCAGCCGCTACGTCGTCACTGTGAAGCTATCAGACGTCCCAGACGATACTGCCTAGACTTCACCTGCACAGCACCCGACCCTGGAGCACTTGATGCTCAATATTCCGTCAATTCCCTCTTCGGTCCACACATGGAATGAAGGAAGACCTCCCGACGTACTGGCAGACTACGGGTGACGCGTAAGATCCACGGGAGTTGCGTGTTACTGTCAGATTGACAGGATCAATCTTCACACATCCGACCACCTTGACGTGTCGTGTCAGACTGATTCCCTTACAGAAGATTGGCCCAGCCACTACGTCATCACTGTGAAGCTATCAGCCGTCGCATACGTCGCTGCCTAGACTTCACCTGCACAACACCTGTTCCTGGAGCACTTGTTGCTCAATATTCAGTCAATCCCTTCTCTGGTCCAACACATGAACGAAGGAAGGCACACATGTACTCCACTAGATATTCTCACTACATGTATTCCCCTAGATGTACTTACCTACATGTACTCCCCTAGATGTTCTCACTACATATACTCCCATAGATGTTCTCACCTATATGTACTCCCCTAGATATTCTCACAACATGCACTCCCTAAGGTGTAGTCACCTACATGTACTCCCCTAGATGTTCCCACCTACATGTACTCCTCTAAATGTACTCACCTATATGTACTCCCCTATATTTTCTCCCCTACTCATACTCCTCTAGATGTTCTCACCGTTATGTACTCCCCTAGATGTTCTCAACTAAATGTACTTCCCTAGATGTTCTCACTACATGTACTCCCCTTAGATGTTCTCACCTACATTTTCTCCCCTAGATGTTCTCACTTACATATACACCCATAGATGTTCTCACCTATATGTACTCCCCTAGATGTTATCACTTACATGTACTCCCCTAGATGTTTTCCCCTACATGTACTCCCCAAGATGTTCTCACCTACATGTACTCCCACTAGATATTCTCACTACATGTACTCCCCTAGATGTTCTCACCTACATGTAATCCCCTAGATGTTCTCACTTCATGTACTCCCCTAAGAGGACTCAATTACATGTACTTCCTTAGATGTACTCACCTACATGTACTGCCCAAGATGTACTCACCTACATGTACTTCTCTAGATGTACTCGCCTACATGTACTCCCCTTAATATTCTCACCTACATGTAACAACTAGATGTTCTCGCCTACATGTACTCCCCTAGATGTACTCACCTACATATACTCCCCTAGATGTTCTCACCTATATGAACTCTCCCAGATGTTCTCACTTACATGTACTCCCCTAGATGTTCTCACTACATGTACTCCCCTAGATGTTCTCACCTACATGTTCTCCTCTAAATGTACTCACCAACATGTACTCCCCAAGATGTTCTCACCTACATGTACTCCCTTAGATGTTCTTACCTACATGTACTCCCCAAGATGTCCTCACGTACAGTTACTCCCCTAGATATTCTCACTACATGTACTCCCCTAGATGTTCTCACCTACAAGTACTCCCCTAGATGTTCCCACCTTCATGTACTCCTCTAAATGTACTCACGTACTGTCGGGGTTCACCTCATTATGAGAGGGGCGAGTAACAGTATACCCAAGGTTACTCACCGTAGCCCTGCGGGTCTTCACTCTATCCTCGCGGCGCCACTGTACGCCAGGAGAGTTTCCCAGTCAATCCCAACCGGCCTCTGATCGAGAAAGAGTGGGAACACAGCTTGTTCTCTTAACTGCTGTGTGCCTGCCCCGGCATGGGCTCTACTACTAACCACAAGGTCGCCAACTGGTGTTTCCAGTGTCCAGTAGCACGTCAGTGGTTTTGTTGAATTGTGGTAGCAGTGGCAATAACACACTCAATAGAGCTGATATCAGGCAGGTATTTATTTCTATCACTCTATTTCCTTTCATGTATTATATAGCCACAAGAAATATGGAGAGGATGATATAAACACCAAGGTATTTTGTATTTTACTTAAAACTCATTCAAAGACATCACAAGATTATATCAATAAGCAAACAGCTGTTTCAGGCGGAAGTCGCTCGTTCCCACAGATAATCATGAACTCGCCAAGCTGGCAATGCTCCCCCCTCACGTCAATGTCAAAATCAGCTGGACGACTCCCATCGCGCGAATGTTCGTTTATTTGTTTGGCTGGCGTGAGGCGCCTGTTTCTTTAAATTCTCACTAAAAGTTCAAATACACAATATTTGCGACAATAGCACGTAAATACTTCGCTGCACTGATCTTGAGCTCAATCAATCATTTCTATATTAATGGATACAAAAATTCACTATCATGGTATAACACACTGCCCTTCATTTAATGATAACGTATGCAAGTATATATCACTGGAGTTCTCAGTAATTCCTTTCGTAGGCGATAACACAATTAATCACTGCACACATGAATGATTATTCAATACACAAGCATAGACATATATATATATAGATGAATCATAGACATCAATAATGGTAATAACATAGTTACTGGGCACATAGCCTAACTCCGAATACTGGCACATTTATATATATATTCTCTCACTAAATGATCATATTAAAGTCTCATGAAAGACATTATCAACACAGTAAATTCATCAATTACTCCGGGTGCCTGCACACACCAATAATAAAAATAAATACCGTGGGAACTCTATGTAGTCCCAGTCTGCACACTGGTGCCTTACTGTGACATAGGTGAGCCTTGCTCACGACATACAAAATACTCTGGCTAAATAATATAGCTGACTAAAGGGGAATTGGGAGGGAAACTAGAATCACCTACTTCCACCTATCCTCCGGTGAGAGTTGAGTCGTAGCTCTTGGTCCAGGCTCCTGCCACGTGTAGGGAATGCCCCCACACACACCCTGTCGTGTGGGGGCATACTCCCATAGATGTTCTCACCTACATGTACTCCCCTAGATATTCTCAAAACATGCACTCCCTAAGATGTAGTCACCAACATGTACTCCCCTAGATGTTCCCACCTACATGTACTCCTCTAAATGTACTCCCCTAGATTTTCTCACCTACATATACTCCCCTAGATGTTCTCACCATTATGTACTCCCCTAGATATTCTCACCTGCATGTACTTCCCAGGATGTTCTCACTGCATGTACTCCCCTTAGATGTTCTCACCTACATGTTCTCCCCCAAGATGTTCCCACCAACATGTACTTCTCTAGATGTACTCACCAACATGTTCCCCTCAAGATGTTTTCACCTACATGTATTCTCTTAGATGTTTTCACCTACTTGTACTCCCCAAGATGTTCTCACCTACATGTATTCCCATAGATGTTTTCACCTACATGTACTCCCCAAGATGTTCTCACATAATGTACTCTTTCAGATGTTCTCACCTACATATACTCGCCTAAATGTTCCCGCCTACATGTACTCCTCTAGATGTTCCCACCTCCATGTACTCCCCTAGATGTACTCACCGTCATGTACTTCCCTAGATGTACTCACCTACATGTACTCCCCTAGCTGTTAGCAATACATGTACTCCCTATGATGTTCTCACTTACATGTAATCCCCTAGATGTTCTCACTGCATGTACTTCTCTAGACATTCTCACTACATGTTCTCCTCTAGATATTCTCACCTACATGTAATCCCCTAGATGTTCACACTACATGTACTTCCCTAGATATTCTCACTACATGTTCTCACCTAGATATTCTCTCTACATGTACTCCCTTAGATGTGCTCACCTACATGTACTCCACTCGATATTCTCATTACATGTACTCCCCTAGATGTTCTCATTTAATGTACTCCTCCAGATGTTCTCACCAAAATATACTCGCCTAGATGTTCCCTCCTACATGTACTCCTCTGGATGTTTCCACCTCCATGTACTCCCCTAGATGTACTCACCTACATGAACTTCTCTAGATGTTTTCACTACATGTACTAACCTAGATGTACTCACCCTCATGTACTCCCCTAGATGTTCTCAACTTCATGTATTCCCTTAGATGTTGTCACTACATGTACCATGTACTCCCCAAGATGTACACACCTACGTGTACTCCCTAGATGTACTCACCTACATGTACTCCCCAAGAGTTACTCACCTACATGTACAACCCTAGATGTATTCACCTATATGTACTCCCCAAAATATTCTCACCTACATGTTCTCTCCTAGACGTTCTCACATACATGCACTCCTCAAGATGTGCACACGCACATGTACTCCGCTAGATGAATTAACCAACATGTACTCCCCAAGATGTATTCACCTACATGTACTCCACTAGATATTCTCACTACATGTACTTCCCTAGATGTTCTCGCCTGCAAGTACTTCCCTAGACGTTCCCACCTACATGTCCTCCTCTAAATGTACTTGCCTACATGTACTCCCCAAGATTTTCTCCCCAACATGTACTCCCTTAGATGTTCGCACCTACATGTACTCCCCAAGATGTACTCACCTACATGTACTCCCCTAGATATTCTCACTACAAGTACTCCCCTAGATGTTCTCATCTACATGTAACCCCCTAGAGGTTCTCACCTACATATACTCCCATAGATGTTCTGACCAATATGTACTCCCCGAGATGTTCTCACTTACATGTACTCCTCTATATGTACTCACCTACATGTACTCTTCAAAATGTACTCACCTACATGTACTCCCCAAGATGTTCTCACCTACATGTACTCCCCTAGATGTTCTCATCTACATGTAATCCCCTAGAGGTTCTCACCTGCATATACACCCCAAGATGTATTCACCTACATATGCTCCCATAGATGTTCTCACCTATATGTACTCCCCTAGAGGTTCTCACTTACATGTACTCCCCTAGATGTTCTCATTACATGTACTCCCCTAGATGTTCTCACCTACATGTACTCCCCTAGATGTTCTCACCTACATGTACCCCTCTAAATGTAGTCATCAACATGTACTCCCCTAGATATTCTCACTACATGTATTCCCCTAGATGTTCCCACCTACTTGTACTCCTCTAAATGTACTCACCTACATGTACTCCCTTAGATGTTCTCACCTACATGTTCTCCCCTAGATATTCTCATTTCATGTACTCCCCTAGATGTACTCACCTACATGTACTCCCCTAGATGTTCGCACTACATATTCTCCCATAGATGTTCTCACCTACATGTTCTACCCTATATGTTCTTACTACATGTACTCCCTATGATATTCTCACCTACATGTACTCCCTTAGGTGTACTCACTTACATGTACTTCCCTAGATGTAATCACCTGCATGTACTCCCCTTGATGTTCTCACCTATATGTACATCCCTAGATATACTCACCTACATGCACTCCACTACATGTTCTCACCAACATTTACTCCCCCTAGATGTTCTCACCTACTTGTACTCCCCTAGATGTACTCACCTACATATACTCCCTTGGATGTTCTCACCTATATGTACTCCCCTAGATCTTCTCACCTACATGTACTTCCCTTGATGTTCTCACTACATATACACCTCAAGATGTACTCACCTACATGTACTCCCCTAGATGTTCTCACCTACATGTACTCCCCTAGATGTTCTCACCTACATGTACTCACCCAGATGTACTCACCTAAATGTACTCCCCTAGATTTACTCATCTACACGTACTCCAATAGATGTTCTCACGTATATGTACTTCCCAAGATGTTTTCACCTACATGTACTCCCCAGGATGTAATCACCTACACGTACTCCCCTAGAAGTTCTCACCTATATGTACTCTCCTAGATGTTCTCACTTAAATGTACTCCCCTAGATGTTCCCACCTATATGTAATCCTCTAAATGTAATCACCTATATGTGCTCCCCTAGATGTTCTCACTAACATTTACTCCCCCTAGATGTTCTCACCTACTTGTACTCCCCTAGATGTACTCATGTTCTCCCTTACATGTTCTCACCTACATGTACTCCTCTATATGTACTCACCTACATGTACTCTTCAAAATGTACTCACCTACATGTACTCCCCAAGATGTCCTCACCTAGACGTACTCCCTTAGATGTATTCACCTGCATGTTCTTCCGAAGATGTTCTCACCTACATGTACTCCCCTAGATGTTCTCACCTACATATACACCCCAAGATGTACTCACCTACATGTACTACCTTTGATGAACTCACCTATATGTACTCCCCAAAATGTAGTTACCTACATGTACTTCTTTAGATGTACTTACCTACATGTACTCCCCTAATGTTCTCACCTACATATACTCTCCTAATGTTCTCACCTACATGTACTCACCTACATGTGCTCCCCTAGATGTTCTTACTTATATGTACTCCCCTAGATGTTCTCACTTACATGTACTTCCCTAGATGTTCTCACTACATGTACTCCCCTAGATGTTCTCACTACATGTACTCCCCTAGATGTTTTTACCTACATGTACTAATCTAAATGTACTCAGCAAAAAGTACTCCCCAAGATGTTTTCACCTAAATGTATTCCCTTAGATGTTCTCACCTACATGTACTCCTCTAAATGTACTCACCTACATGTACTCCCCAAGATGTTCTCACCTACACGTACTCCCTTAGATGATTTCACCTACATGTTCTTCCCAAGATGTTCTTACCTACATGTACTCCCGCAGATGTTCTTACTGCATGTACTCCCCTAGATGTTCTCACCTACATGTACTCCTCTAGTTGTTCTCCCTACATGTACTACCCATAAATGTTATCACCTACATGTACTTCCCTAGATGTTCTCACTACATGTACTCCCGTAGATGTACTCACCTACATGTACTTCCCTAGAGGTTCTCACTACATGTACTGCCCAAGATGTTCTCAGCTACATGTACTCCCCTAGATTTTCTCGCCTACATGTATTCCCCTAGATGTACTCACATGTACTCCCCTAGATGTTCTCACTACATGTACTCCCCAAGATGTTCTCACCTACATGTACTCCCCTAGATATTCTCGCCTACATGTATCCCCTAGATGTACTCACTTACATGTACTTCCCCAGATGTACTGACCTTTATGTACTCCCCAAGATGTTTTAACCTCTATGTACTCCCCTAGATGTACTCACCTACATGTACTCCCCTAGAGGTTCTCTTGTACCTAGATGATGTACTTCTGATCCTGCGGTCCTGGGTTCGACCCCAGGCGCTGGCGAGAAACAATGGGCATAGTTTCTTTCCCCCTATGTCTCTGTTACCTAGCAGTTAAATAGGTACCTGGATGCTAGTCAGGTGTCACGGTCTGCTTCCTGTGGGTGTATGCCTGGTCGAGGACCGAGCCGCTGGGACACTAAAGCCCCGAAATCATCTCAAGATCTCAAGATAACCTACATGTACTCTCCTAGATGTTCTCACTACATGTACTCCCCTAGAAGTTCTCACCTACATGTACTCCAATACATGTTCTAACCTACATGTACGCCGCTACATGTTCTCACCTACATGTACTTCCCTAGAAGTTCTCACTACATGTACTCCCCTAGAAGTACTCACCTACATGTACTCCCCTAGATGTTCTCATTAGATGTACTCCCCTAGAAGTACTCACCTACATGTACTCCCCTAGATGTTCTCATTAGATGTACTCCCCTAGATGTACTCACCTACATGTTCTCCCCTCGATGTTCTCACCTACATGTACTCCCCTAGGTATTCTCACTACATGTACTCCCCAAGATGTACTCACCTACATGTACTCCCCCTAGATGTTTTCGCTACATGGTCTCCCCTAGATGTTCTCACTACATGTACTCACCTACATGTACTCCCCTAGATGTTCTCACTACATGTACTCACCTTGATGTTCTCACCTACATGTACTCCCCTCGATGTTCTCACCTACATGCACTCCCCAAGATGTACTCTCCTACATGTACTCCCCAAGATATACTCACCTTCATGTACTCCCTATAGGTGGTCCCACCTACATGTACTTTGCTAGATATACTCACCTACATGTTCTTCCCTAGATGTTCTCACTACATGTACTCCCCTAGATGTACTTACCTACATATACTTCCCTCAATGTTCTCAATACATGTACTCCCCAAGAATTCTCACCTACATGTTCTTCGCTAGATGTTCTCACCTACATGTACTCTCCTAGATGATACTCTCTTACATGTACTTCCCTAGATATATTCACCTACATGTACTCCCCTAGATGTTCTCACCTACATGTACTCCCCTAGATGTTGTCATCTACATGTACTCCCCTAGATGTACTCGCCTATATGTACTACCCCTAGATGTTCTCACTACATATTCACTCCTAGATGCACTCACCAACATGTACTCCCCTAGATGTTCTCACCTACATGTACTCCTCTTGATGTTCTTACCTACATGTACTCCCCTAGATGTTCTTACTACATGTACTCCAGTAGATGTACTCACCTACATGTACTTCCCTAGAGGTTCTCACTACATGTACTTTCATAGGTGTTCTCACTACATGTACTCCCCAAAATGTTCTCAGCTACATGTACTACACTAGATTTTCTCGCCTACATGTACTCCCCAAGATGTTCTCACCTACATGTACTCCCCTAGATATTCTCGCCTACATGTACTCCCCTAGATGTACTCACTTACATGTACTTCCCTAGATGTACTGACCTTCATGTACTCCCCAAGATGTTTTAACCTCTATGTACTCTCCTAGATGTACTCACCTACATGTACTCCCCTAGATGTTCTCGCCTGCATATACTCCCCAAGATGTTCTCACCTACATATACTCCCCAAGATGTACTCACCTACATGTACTACCCAAGATGTTCTCACCTACATGTACTTCCCCTAGAGGTTCTCACTACATGTACTCCCTAGATGTACTCACCTACATGTTGTTCCCTAGATGTTCTCACTACATGTACTCCTCAAGATGTTCCCACCTATATGTACTCCCCTAGATATTCTCACCTACATGTTCTCCCCTAGATGTACTCACCTACATATTCTCTCCTAGATGTTCTTACTACATGTACTCCCCTAGATTTTCTCACTACATGTACTCCCCTAGAAGTACTCACCTACATGTACTCCCCTAGATGTTCTCTTTACATGTACTCCCCTAGATGTACTCACCAACATGTACTCCCCTAGATGTTCTCACTACATGTACTCACCTTGATGTTCTCACCTACATGTACTCCCCTAGATCTTCTCGCTACATGTACTCCCCTAGATCTTCTCGCTACATGTACTCCCCTCGATGTTCTCGCTACATGTACTCCCCTCGATGTTCTCACCTACATGTACTCCCCTAGATGTTCTTACTACATGCACTCACCTAGATATTCTCACCTACATGTACTCCCCTCGATGTACTCACCTACATGTACTCCCCCTAGATGTTCTCACTACATGCACTCCCCTAAGTATTCTCACTACCTGTACTCAACACGATGTATTCACCTACTTGTTCTCCCCAAGATATACTCACCTTCATGTACTCCCCAAGATATACTCACCTTCATGTACTCCCTATAGGTGGTCCCACCTACATGTACTTTCCTAGATATTCTCACCTACATGTTCTTCCCGAGATGTTCTCACTATATGTACTCCCCTAGATGTACTTACCTACATATACTTCCCTCAATGTTCTCAATACATGTACTCCCCAAGAATTCTCACCTACATGTTCTTCGCTAGATGTTCTCACTACATGTACTCCACAAGATATTCTCACCTACATGTACTCTCCTAGATGATACTCTCTTACATGTACTTCCCTAGATATAATCACCTACATGTACTCCCCTAGACGTTCTCACCTACATGTACTCCCCTAGATGTTGTCATCTACATATACTCCCCTAGATGTACTCGCCTAAATGTACTACCCCTAGATGTTCTCAAATACATGTACTTTCTTAGATGTTCTCCCCCTACATGTGCTCCTATTAGATGTTCTCACTACATATTCACTCCTAGATGCACTCACCAGCATGTACTCCCCTAGATGTTCTCACCTACTTGTACTCCTCTTGATGTTCTCACCTACATGTTCTCCCATAGATGTTCTCACCTACATGTACTCCCCTAGATGTTGTCATCTACATGTACTCCCCTAGATGCACTCACCAACATGTACTCCCCTAGATGTTGTCATCTACATGTACTCCCCTAGATGCACTCACCAACATGTACTCCCCCAGATGTTCTCACCTACATGTACTCCTCTTGATGTTCTCACCTACATGTTCTCCCATAGATGTTCTCACCTACATGTACTCCCCTAGATGTTGTCATCTACATATACTCCCCTAGATGTACTCACCTACATGTACTCCTCTAGATGTTCTCTCCTACTTGTACTCCCTTAGATGTTCTTACCTACATGTTCTCCCCTAGATGTTCTCACCTACATGTACTCCCCTCGATGTATTTACTTAAATTTTCTCCTTAAGATGTTCTCACCTACATGTACTCCTCTAGATGTTTTCACCTACATGTACTCCCAATGTTGTAATCTACAAGTTAGGAGGGATTATTAGCTAGAGGGTCATTACTACAACACATAACGGATGAGGATTCGAAGTACATGTTAAGAATTCAGACTATGGTCACACATCCAGGAAAGGTCCAGGAGTTAAGGCTGCAGCTGCTTGGCCAAACTAATAATTCCTGGGAAGAGGACTCAGGCTTCTAGGAACAAGAGGCGGGGTGAAATATTAGAGGCAATGGCTATCTGAAGACAGTCTGGTTGTCGGTAACGAAGGAGACTACAGCCGATTTGAAAACGAAGGTAAACCGATTGATCGAAACTGTGAACGCCAAGAAATCCGGACTCCACCTGCCAAAAGTTGTTGGGGAATACAAACCTGGATATGCGTATGGAAATGTCAAGACACACAAGCCTGGAAACCCACTTCGGCCAATCATTAGCCAGATACCCACACCCACGTACAGACTGGCGAAGCGACTCAACGGCCTGCTGGCTCCTTATGTTCCTTGCGCCTTCAGCCTGAAGTCTCCAAAGGAATTTGTTGACTTGCTGCGGGGCACACGGGCCACAGGGATAAGAGCCTCGTTGGACGTAGAATCGCTGTTTACCAACGTACCTGTGGACGAGAAAGTCGGGATAATAGCAGACAGAGTGTATCGTGACCCGGTTTGCACTCCTCTTGACATGCCAGAAAGCATACTGAGGAAACTACTCCAAGCCTGCACTAAAGAGGCACCCTTCGTGAGCCAAGGTGGACACATGTTTAAGCAAGTAGATGGCGTCGCCATGGGTTCTCCCCTAGGTGTCCTGTTTGCAAACTTCTACATGGGCACCATCGAGCAAAAAGTCTTAGTCGATATGAACTTGAAACCGGCCATATACTGCAGGTATGTTGACGACATTTTTACACAGGTACCTGATGTCAGACATCTGCAGGAGCTGAAAGAGGCATTTGAGCGGAGTTCCGTGCTGCGTTTCACTTACGAGATGGAAAAGGATGGGAAGCTGCCCTTTCTAGATGTAACAGTCATGGAAAAGAGCGGAGGTTTCCACACTGCAGTCTACACTAAGGAAACGAACATAAGAATGTGCCTAAATGCCCATAGCGACTGCCCAGATAGGTACAAGAAGAGTGTTGTTAACGCATATGTCGACCGTGCTCTCAGCCACAGCTCAAAATGGAAGCAAGTCGACGAAGAACTCTGTAGGGTAAGGCAGGTCCTAGTCAACAACGGCTTCTCCAATGGTTTCGACGAAGACATCATAAGAAGGAAAGTGAAACGCCATGCAACCTCTGAAGAGACAACCAATACAACACCTATACCCCCTATTAGACTATTTTACAGGAACTTCTTTTCCATAGCTCATAAAACGGAGGAAAGGGTCCTGAAAGATATTGTTAATAGAAACGTTATCCCTACAGACAAAAATCAGAGGATACAACTGACGATTTACTATAAAACCAGAAAAACGGCCAGCCTACTCATGAGAAACTCTCCAGACACAAAACAGAACGCTTTAAAAGAGACCAACGTCGTCTATGCCTTCAAATGCCCACTTGGGGACTGTAAGCTCCAAAAAACCCAGTACATAGGCAAGACAACAACATCTCTTTCTAGGCGTTTAACGATGCATAAGCAACAGGGCTCCATTAAGGAACATATAATCTCTTCCCACAACCAAACCATCGCCAGAGAAATCCTAGTAAACAACACAGAAATCATCGATAGGTACAGCGATAGCAGGCGGCTTGACGTTTGCGAGGCACTACACATCAAGAAGTCAACACCAGCAATCAACAGCCAATTAATGCACAACTATATTCTACCCACCTCAAGACTGCGCTCCAATATAGAAGCATCAAAAAATATGGACCAATAGGCTTTCTACAAACACTTCTATTTAATACCCATTGTTTCATGTTCTGGCTTGTGTTGATGAAATTAATACCGTATTAATACCACCTCTTGTTCTGTCTTGTGTTGATGAAATTAATACCCTATTAATGCCACCTCTTGTTCTGTCTTGTGTTAATGCCACATCACCCCTTCCACCTCACTCAAATGTAGATATAAAATCGGAGATGCGTAAGTTCTATTCAGTTGTGTATTGCCCCCAAGTGCCCCCAAGTGGGCATTTGAAGGCATAGACGACGTTGGTCTCTTTTAAAGCGTTCTGCTTTGTGTTTTGAGATTTTCTCATGAATAGGCTGGCCGTTTTCTTGGTTTTATAGTAAATCGTCAGTTGTATATATATATATATATATATATATATATATATATATATATATATATATATATATATATATATATATATATATATATATATATATATATATATATGTCGTACCTAGTAGCCAGAACTCACTTCTCAGCCTACTATGAAAGGCCCGATTTGCCTAATAAGCCAAGTTTTCCTGAATTAATATATTTTCTCTAATTTTTTTCTTATGAAATGATAAATCTATCCATTTCATTATGTATGAGGTCAGTTTTTTATTATTGGAGTTAAAACTAACGTAGATATATGACCGAACCTAACCAACCCTACCTAACCTAACCTAACCTATCTTCATAGGTTAGGTTAGGTTAGGTAGTCGAAAAAGTTAGGTTAGGTTAGGTTAGGTAGGTTAGGTAGTCGAAAAACAATTAATTCATGCAAACTTGGCTTATTAGGCAAATTGGGCCTTGCATAGTAGGCTGAGAAGTGCGTTCTGGCTACTAGGTACGACATATATATATATATATATATATATATATATATATATATATATATATATATATATATATATATATATATATATATATATATATATATACATATATATATATATATATATATATATACATATATATATATATATATATATATATATATATATATATATATATATATATATATATATATATATATATATATATATACATATATATATGTATAGCAAACTTTCCTTGTCTCCCAATCCTCCCCATCATTCCCCCCTCCCCCATCCCTTCGTCCTCCCAACTATTCCTGACTCCCTCATCCCCTCGACCTCCCAAATATTCCCCACGCCCTCTGTCCCCCTCGTCCTCCCCCATCATTCCATCCTCCCTCGTCCCTCAGTCCTTCCCCACCTTCCCCCACTCCACTGTCCCCTTGTCCTCCTAACTGTTCCCCACCCCACTGTCCCCTTGTACTCCTAACTATTCCCCACTCCACTGTTCCCTTGTCCTCCTAACTATTCCCCACTCCACTGTCCCCTTGTCCTCCTAACTATTCCCCACTCCACTGTCCCCTTGTCCTCCTAACTATTCCCCACTCCATTGTCCCCTTTGTCCTCCTAACTATTCCCCACTCCACTGTCCCCTTGTCCTCCTAACTATTCCCCACTCCACTGTCCCCTTGTCCTCCTAACTATTCCCCACTCCACTGTCCCCTTGTCCTCCTAACTATTCCCCACTCCATTGTCCCCTTTGTCCTCCTAACTATTCCCCACTCCATTGTCCTCTTTGTCCTTCCCACTGTGCCCCACTTCCCTGTCCCCTTGTTCTCCCCTCCATTCTCCATTCCCCTCTCCCCTCATCTCCACCATCCCCAACTCTCCCGGGTGATGTTCTCACCTACATGTTCTCCCAGGTGATGTTCTCACATACATGTACTCCCCAAGATGTTCTCACATACATGTACTCCCCAAGATGTACTCGTCCTCCCCACCATTACCCCCCTTCCCTGTCCCCTCGTCCTCCCCACCATCCCCCACTCCCTTGTCTAATGCATTCCCAAATGATCTGATGTTCCCATCAGAAAATTGGGAACATCATGTGATATGATGTTCCAATCACTGAAATATAAGAAAAACAGTTATAAAAAAGAAATGAAAAACAATGAAAAAAAAAATAATAAACTATACTCTCGAAATGAATGGTATGGTGAACAACACAGCTAAATTCCAAACCAATGTCAAACAAAATAATTAAATTAAAATGAAAATAAATCAAAATCTATGAAAATTGAATTTATCAATGAAATTGTAAAAATTGAACGGAATCGTATCATATATAGTATAGCTCGTGTTGCTCTTACGTGCAACAGAGGCCCTGTTTTAAGTAAAATATATTTTTATCTGTCTTAGGTGTGGCATCTATACTTATACTCACAGAATGGTAAACAACACAGCTCAATTCCAATGCATTGTCACACAAAATAGTTCAATCAAAATGAAAATAAATCAAAATATATGAAAGTTCAATTTATCAATGCAATCAGAAACACTGAAATGGAATCATAACATATTTATTATAGCGAGTGTTGCAATTATGCGCAAAAGATGTCTCTGTTTTTTTTAAAAAAAGGATGTTTTTACCTGTCACAGGTGTGGCAACTATAGAGTAGGTATATAAAAACGTGTGCGTATTCGCATGGAACGTTGTGTAAAAATTTCAAAGCAATCGGTGAAGAACGTTTGGAGATTACAGTGTGTGTTGCTCTTTCGTCCAACAGATGGCGCTGTTAAAAAAAAATCCTGTCACAGGTGAGGCATTTATATTGAAGGTATAAAAACATGCGCCTATTCAAATGCAACGTTATGTGAAAATTTCAAAGCAATCGGTAAAGAGATTTCGAAGATTTCCTTCACTTGAAAAACACAGTAAAAATACAGTTAAAAAAAAAAAAACATGATTTTTCCTGTCACAGACGTGACATCTATATAGTGAGGTGATTCGATGAAATATCTTTGCCCAAGCTTACCACCAAGTGCTGTCGGAATGTTGGGGAAATAGCTTCTGCTTCCAATATCGTATGAACAATCACGGTAGTTGAGTGGTTAAGGAACCAGGTACGCCAAGTGCATAGTGCTCCTGGCTCTCTGGTTTTCGAATCCTTCTTGGGTGTGGAGTTTTCAGTTGCATATGTACTAGGGAACCATTCAAGCTTGTTCGCATTTGTGTTGCACACGTTGACCCCACAAAGGGAGGTGATTCAATGAAATATCTATGCCGATGCTTAGCACCAAGTGCTGTCAGGATGTGGGGGAAATTCCGTGGTAGGTCAAGTTGATTTCCCAGTTGCAATTCTTATCCATGTTGTAGCTCAGTCGATTAAGGCACGTCTGGGATCTTCTCGGAAGTATGTTCGAACCCTCGTCACGGCCCTTGTGGATTTGTTCATTTGATGCATCACGCTACTGTGATTTCTGTGTATAGTTATTTGTGCTCCAGTGGACTGTTGGGTTGTCACAGTGTTTCCTTGTTGGCTCACAATTAGTAAGACTTGGAAATAATGGTGCTGCCGTCATTTACCTGCTGGTTAATAAATCTCATACCCTATTGGTAAAACCAAAAATATAAATAATGCAACATGCACTGATAACGGTTATAAATTATTATTTTAACCTATTTTTTTATTCTGGTAACATAACTCATATGAATTATATAATAAACAACGACAAGATTATTTTTTGTGTGTGTTGTGAATTTATATATTGCAAAATGTATAATTTAATTTATCTTAAAACAATTGCAATACATTTAAAATATTTATATGCAAAATATTAGTAAACCAAGTTAGTTATATTTAATTAAGTTGAATGTAATTTACTACTGAGGTGGGCTCATAAGCCCATGATGTAATGATTCGACAAAGAAAAAAAGGGTTATGGAAAAAATATAGTTAGAAAAGTTAATTTAGGAAGAACTCCTTCCTAATATTTTTATATAATTCAGACCTGGTGCTCAATTTTACATTTGCTAAGATTTAGCCCACTTGCTGGACCTGAGCTTATGGTGGTGTTCACTATCATTGTTGAAGTGGTGTTTTAATGGCGTATGTGGAACTGTCTTGCCTGTGGTTTTAGAAGTCAGGTGTCTCTCTTATAGTACACATTACTCGCAATTTATATAAATTTGAATGCAATTTAAATAACTTTAAAGCGGTGTTTATATAGTGCGTATATTTTTATTAAACTCCTCAAAGGTCGACGGGGAATGTAAAACATCTGAAACTAAACATATAAGACCACGGTATGCTGTTTTTGTTTATTTTGGGGTTACGACGATCTTGGGATTGGATGCGACCCTGCGTTTGATTCTGCTCTGCGGCGACACTGAATGAATATTGCGCTTTAGCTGGGGGGCCGAGTTTTGGGTTTTGCTACCCAGTGTTCTCTGTGTGGGGCAGGGAGTGTGTTTGTCAACCTGAGGGACTCATGGGGCTGTCTGCGTTTCTTTGCCGCGAGGCATATTAGTTTCTAGTGATGGGCGTCATTCGTTTTGCGATTTGGCTTGGCGTATCACCTTTCCGGGTATCGCAATAAACCCCTCACGGGTACGCCGGGGATTCTTCGATACCACGATCGTCGTCGCCCCTTAATTAAAAGCAACAACAACACCCAATCTGATTTAGAGATCGATTTTATACATCGGTTAACATAAGTATCTGGTTAAACAATTAGTTATTGACAATGTATATTTTTTAGAGAATTACAATGATATGCGTATGGCTATTGGATTAAATAACATATCCTGGCATGGAATCCATTACAGATACCTCCCTGGGATGGTGTCTTCAAAATGGTGGTCACTTGCTGATTCGATATTCGCTATGTTTTGGGAGGGGCTTGGATTTGTTCTATAAATAGCAAGATATGAGCCATGTGCTCTCTCATAGACCATGTAACTATATTTTTTTTTTATGTGGAAATTTTCCACATCTTAGGAAGACGAAAATGATGTTTTGGAGTCCATTATTTAGGAATGATGTGAGACAAACATTTGCCACATTTCCTCTCTATCGTTTTGAATGTACAAACGCAAATTTTTTTGCCTCTTTTTGTGGCTGTCCTTTATGGACGGATGTAGCGTAATGGGAACTGTGGATCGACATGTGCTAGTGCTGGGTTTTGTCCAGGATCTGTCTGACCCACAGACTCCAAGTGCACAAGTTTCTCTAGTGTTTTCAAGGTCGTAGTTCGTTTAGACTGAACTTTAACAGTCCTGAAAATGCCCTGACTTTCTGGGTGGGCAGATATATATTTTTTATAATGGCTAATCTGACCTTCGTCCATCACTGTCCACCAGGAAAATATTTTCAAGTTGTATGTTAACACTGTTATATGGGGATTTTGTCCCAAAATGGTTCTTCCGTAGAGGAGTTGATTACTACGTAGTCCATACTTCATTCCACCTATTCATTATGTTGGGAATATACTTATTTACCTGAAAGCCATTAACACTAGTGGCATGAACGAGGACAGGAAGCCAGAGGCTTGTCAAAGGTACCCCCTATTTGCCTTGATTATATTTTCCAGTTGTACTTTAAAAGTCAACAGAGTTTTAACATTTACAGCTTCGGCGTGTAAACGGTTCCGTGGATTTATAACCCTGTGGGTAAAAAAGCATCTCCTATTCTCAGTCTTACATTGTGGTTTGTAGGTTGCAATCTTTGAAGTCTTTTATTTAGTCAATGTACTTCTTGATTAAGTCTCCAGTTATGGTTATATTCTTAAATTCATTCTCTTCACCACCTTGAAACATTTGTGTGTGTGATGGGATGTCATCCAACCTTTCTAGTGTGAACACTGATGTAAAAAAAAATCATTTAGAGTGTTTGCTGCCCTTTTTTGTCGCCCATTATAGTTTGATTAATCTAATCTCTTAAGGGTCCTACCAAGTCCTTGGTTTTGGTATAACTTTTTTACTGCCTTCTGGGGGTGTTACATCATGTTTGGGATGTTGTAGGCTCAAGGAGCAGCTGATAAAGTTGGAGGGGCAGTACTTCTTATATAGGCATAGAGCGGCGTTGGATCTTTCCTTGTGTTTTGCACAAGTTTTCTTTCGTAGTTCCTTATGGTTGAGCTGAGTTCACCCATCCACCCAGGTTCCTTCCTGGGTGGCTGAGTTTAGTGCCCTTTTATATATCTCATAATCAATGATATCTGTCGTGGATGTATTCGTTCTCCAGTGGTTCTTCTTAGTTCTCAATGTCTGTTTTACTGTTCGAATCGTTCATCTAGTATTCTTTCGTTTCTCCTTCCTCTTTGGCACATATTTTTGAAAGAGTTCCGTGATGACCTTCTAAAAGTTTTGCAATGACGCTTCCATATCATGTTCACCTATTAGCTCCCTCCTGGAGATGTTTTGCACTTCCTCTCTCATTCTTTGATCGTCACCTCGATGGCAATCTAGAAATTCATCATCATGAATCATTATGTGGGTTTCTGCCCGAAACGCTTTGCGTAATAGTGGCTTTAGGCATTGTATGTACTAGCTCTATCTATAAAGCCAACAAACTTTGTAAAATCTCTTTATGTATGTACTTTTACCTAAATAAAAATTATTATTATTATTATTATTATTATATGTAGTCCATCTTAAAATATGATGATCGCATGAAAGGGTTAGCGTTTGCCTCTTTCTGAATTTGATCACTCATATCTTTGTCTGATGTTAGCACAAGATCTAGAATGCTGTTACCTCGTGTGGGCTCTACTACATGTTGTATGATAAAGGAGTCCTGAACTATATCCAGAAATTTTTCTGCTTGTGATGTAAGATTTACAAAATCTATGGTCTCATGGTTAAAATCCCTTATTATTAGGGTTTGGTTTCTGATGCCGCTTTGATCACATTATGCAGATCAGCAACATCCTGTGCTGCTGCTATGTCAGCCCTGTAGCATACTCCTACAGTCATTTTGCTACCATCTTGAGTTAGTATGTTGCACCACACCTACTCATAGGATCCCATGGTGTTTAGTTCCTCACTGTCGATTACATCCGGGTCCTCATCCACGTATATCATTACGCCATTTGCTCTTGTTGTTCTGTCCTTTATGAATGGTGGGTGATATCCCAAGAGATTAGATTACTTTTCTATTATGTCCTCCCGGCCCCATGTTTCATTGATGCCAATGATGTGAGGATTTTCAGCCCTCAGCATACGCACATAACCAGTAAAATCTATTTACCACCTGTGGTGGATCCTGAGGGACTGATAGATTGTTCCTGTGTTTAGAACATTCGTGTTCTGTACATTGTCGCTCTGATTCTGCACCTGCTCGTAGTCCGAGATATAAAGAGTTAGTTTGGCCTGGCTGGGTGAAGGACTATGTCCTCTCATTCTTCTATTATCCGGATCACCTGCCTTCTAATCTGTAACTTTGCATTTTTGTATTGGTCTGTGGTTCTTCATTCCTTCAAGTTGCCTCTTAGCACACTGTTTTTTTCTTTTTTCAACTGTGAGGTCTTGGGATATGTATTCTTGGTAATACCCTTGTAGATCACTGAGTACACAGGCCCTACTTAGCATGAATCTTTTGTGCTCAAAGTTTGTAATGGTTATTCGTATCATATTTGTTTCATGCCTACCTATCCTCTCGACTTTTGATATATTTAATTCCTCCACTTTGCACAACAGTTGCTCTATCAGTGTCTTATTGAGTGTCTGGTCATTCTTTTCTTCTTTCCTCGTAAAGTTTCTTATAATGAGGTTTTCCCTATCCCTTGTTTCTGAGCACCTGCATGAATCTCTGTAACTCCACCTGCATTACCTGATTTCCCCCAAATAATTCACGGGTTTTCCTGGTCGGCCTCAGTGAGCTCGTCTGTGTATTTATTATCCAATTACTTTTAAGGTCCATGAATTGTATCATTAAAACCTTCTGTTCCTCCTGCAACTCTTTCATTGACCTGTTACCTGACAGTTCCCACATTATTGCGTCTTTAGTTGCATAGTTAATTTACTCTTCGATTTCCTCTTTAGATCCTTCATTATTCCTAACTCAATCTTCTTCAATAGTCTCATTAACTGTTTCATCATTATTCACATAAATTTCTTCCTCATTATTATCGGTGCTACTACTTAGAATCCTGAGTTAATCCTTGCCAGTGATGCAGTAAAAGTGACTGTGGCATTTACCTTCAGTTCCCTCGTTGTTATGTGCTTCACACAAGGCTACCGAGATCTTGAGACAAGTACCATGGAAAGTCGATTTGATACCCACACATTGGATACGTTAATTTGATCTGGGCCTAACTCTACAATTACATTAGTAGTAGTAGGCATCCATCAGTCTCAGTAGACTATGGAGTTGCGCACCGGTGTCGGCCTGGTCTGGAGTGGCCTCACCAGGGAGCAAAGCCAGGGTAGGTTGATATGGAGGAGAAGCTGTTACCCAGGCAGCAGGTTCTCCCTCTCCACAGCGCCGAAAGTCCCCAATGGAAAGGCGAACGTCAATACGATTGGTTCCAGCGCCGTCGCAGGAACTGTGAGTTCCGGGGTTGACCTCGAAGTTGGTGAAAAAGGGCACAGAGACCTCCAAAGCCGGAGACAGCCGTGGACGGGGCCGGGGAAGAACCACCCCAACAAGGGCAAGAACGACCCCAGCCTCCTGAAGCAGAGCCTGGGCCGCACGAGCCCCGGGAGGTGGACGTCCCGGTCCCGCACCTGTAAATATATTATTCATATCTCTACTAGCATCTTTGTTAACGCCTTAGTGTGTCTATTTACTTTATTGCTGTCTTCTGGCTAATATTAGTCAGTTGTTTGTGGCTGCAAGCAATGATATGGCCTGGCTGTATCCTCTGCCTGTTAGAGGTAAATCAAGTTACAGCTCCGCTCTCTTACAGAGCGGGGCTATAACTCGATTTACCATGCTGTTGTTGTTGTTGTTTTAGATTCGCCTACTCGGAACAAAAAGTTCTAAGTAACGCAGGCTATGATGAGCCCATAAGTGGAGGGTCTTTGGAGCCATTATCTGTATCAAGAGCTGATACTGGAGATCTGGGGATGGGGTCCGTGGTCGCGACAATCCAATCCAAGACTACAAGGCTGATCAGACCAGTGAATTGATGGTGTACACACGTTGCTCACAGTTGAGTGCCACAGAAGTCAGCAGGGCTGGTCAAATCCGATCGGTCTTGGGGAAGATGTCTAGGTTAACATCCAGACATCCCAGAAGAGGATTGGTTTCTTTATTCCAGTTCCCCGAAGTTGGTAGTCTGATCGAATTTCCTTCTTCAATGTGTCCTAGTCACAGAGGTGGTTGAGGCGTGTTTGAGGGACAACCATGCGAAGAATCCATCCTGCTTCCCTGCACTTGTATTCCCAGTAGTCGTTGTGGATTATAGAATAATGCTGTCTGTTCTCCTTGGAATGTTACAAGAGGATTGGTTTCCTTGTCCCAGTTCCCCGAAGATGGTATTCTGATTGAATTTCCTTCTTCAAGGTGTCGTAGTCGCAGTGGTGGTTGAGGCGTTCTTGAGGGACGACCATGCGAAGATTCCGTCCTGCTTCCCAGCACTAGTATTCCAAGAAGTCGTTGTGGATTATGGAGTTATGCTGTCTCTTCACCTTGGAAAGTACGCGGCCACATCGGATATACTCAGAGGAAGCAGCACAGGAGCCTGTCAGTCTAGTTGGTGCCGGTACAGGATCTGGAAGGGGAGATGGTGCCCGTGGCGGCCGCATGAGGGGAAGGAGAGCCGGTGACATCGACTGAAGCATGGGAGTCGGTAGAGCCATCGTGAGTGGCTTCCTTGGGATCGTCTTTGGAGTCGGTCGAGTCAAAAGAGTCGGTCAAGTTTTTGGAGTCCGCTTCCCTGTCCTGGGTGCTGCTGCCATCCCTGTCACTGGGATACGTTCGAGAACTGCTCAGTCGTGTGGATGGACGGTGAGGGATCACTGAGCCTTTGTGTCGGCTCAGTGATCCCTGATGGGGAGAGTCTGGTAGCAGTTGTAGAAGCTGGAAAACGGTCATCGGATACAGCGGCTGTCGAAGTCCATTTGTGATGAGCAGTCTGTTGATGACGTGGATGTAGCTGGTAATATCGATGCCCATTATTTTGTTGGCATGGTGAAGAAGAACTGGTTAAAGGGTGATCGTGATGGAGGTTGCAGGCTAGGCCAGTGGTGGTGTGGTCACAGGTGGTGCAGTTGGCTGGATGTGGAGTCCCCAGGGGCCAGGCAGTGGTGAGGGAGCCACATGGGTTTTTAGAAGTAAGACGGGGGAATTCTGATGGGAGTGGGTTTGCTGGTCGAGGTATGGTGGTGGAGAAAGTGGTAGTTATCATCTTTTGGATTTCTTCCTGCCGGAAGAGATAGTCAGATGAAACCGCAGAGTGCGGTCCATTGCAAAGTAGGCAGCGTCAGTTGGAGGATATGCAGTCTGTGTAGTGATGGTCCTGGGTGCAGAGGCTGCATCTCTGCGCTTGCTTGGTGCACTTCCTGGTGTAGTAGGAGTACTGGTAGCACTTGAAACACTGCCGAAGCCCCGTGAAGCGCTCCTATGTCACTTGGGTGGGTGGTATGATGATTCCTGCGCACTTACGTCTGTAATCCAGTGATGGTGATGTGAAAGTCACATTCAGTGTTGGTCTGCGGTTGACTTCGGCATTGGAAATGGTCTTCACTGCTACCACTGTCAGTATCGGATTCTGGTCGTTGATGCTGGCGAGGGTGTCGTCGTCGTCGTGGTCGGTGATCCATGTGCTGATATTCCTGGAGAACACGGTCCTGTTCGCCAGGTAGCATAGTGGTGATGTGAGGGGTGATGCCGGCCTCTTGCAGAGCCGTCATGGCGGTGAGGAGGTGATGCCGGCATCTTGCAGAGCCGTCATGGCGGTGTGAAGGTGATGCCGGCATCTTGCAGAGCTGTCATGGCGGTGTGAGGGGTGATGCCGGCATCTTGCAGAGCCGTCATGGCGGTGTGAAGGTGATGCCGGCATGTTGCAGAGCCGTCATGGCGGTGTGAAGGTGATGCTTGCATCTTGCAGAGCCGTCATGGCGATGTGAAGGTGATGCCGGCATCTTGCAGAACCGTCATGGTGGTGTGAAGGTGATGCCGGCATCTTGCAGAACCGTCATGGTGGTGTGAAGGTGATGCCGGCATCTTGCAGAGCCATCATGGCGGTGTGAAGGTGATGCCGGCATCTTGCAGAACCGTCATGGCGGTGTGAAGGTGATGCCGGCATCTTGCAGAGCCGTCATGGCGGTGTGAAGGTGATGCCGGCATCTTGCAGAGCCGTCATGGCGGTGTGAGGGGTGATTCCAGCATCTTGCAGAACCGTCATGGTGGTGTGAAGGTGATGCCGGCATCTTGCAGAGCCGTCATGGCGGTGTGAAGGTGTTGCCGGCATCTTGCAGAGCTGTCATGGCGGTGTGAAGGTAATGCCGGCATCTTGCAGAACCGTCATGGCGGTGTGAAGGTGATGCCGGCATCTTGCAGAGCCGTCATGGCGGTGTAAAGGTGATGCCGGCATCTTGCAGAACCGTCATGGCGGTGTGAAGGTGATGCCGGCATCTTGCAGAGCCGTCATGGCGGTGTGAAGGTGTTGCCGGCATCTTGCAGAGCCGTCATGGCGGTGTAAAGGTGATGCCGGCATCTTGCAGAACCGTCATGGCGGTGTGAAGGTGATGCCGGCATCTTGCAGAGCCGTCATGGCGGTGGTGGTGAATATCTTTTCAAGGTCCGAATCAATGGAGAAAAGGAGGTGAACACCCCCTTCTTGTCTCCCTGATGTCGGCCGGTGAGACGTTGGCGGTGGCTGACATTTGTGCTAAAATCCCTACTGTTGAGAGAACGAGGTTCTCCCGGAGGCGAACCTTCGCCCCATGCAACATGGGTGCAAGTGGGTCCTGGACCATAGAAGCTTGAGTTGGCAGAAAGTATGGAGGTTTGGAGTGAATGTGATGCGGTGTTGCCTGCGCCACACTCAGCCCGGCTCAGGCGGAGAGTAGCTCAGCTGTCAGTAAGCTTGCATGGTATGATTTACCATGCCTTTCCTCAGGGTTATATTCTCTTTGGGTGAGGTGGTGCAGAACAAGCGGATGAAACAAGTGGATGAATGGCATATCAAAGGGGATATTGATAGGGTATTACATGCCTTAACATCTCCAGCTTTTGTTCTTGTGTTTCTGAGACAGAGTCATAGGATCCTTTGGTTGTGTTGACACAGGGTCATAGGATCCTTTGGTTGTGTTGACAAAGGGTCATAGGATCCTTTGGTTGTGTTGACACAGGGTGATAGGATCCTTTGGTTGTGTTGACACAGGGTCTTGAAGTGGATAGAATGTAATTATGAGTTAACTGGTTGATGATTGCTGGTGTTGACTTTTTGATGTGTAGCACCTCGCTGAGGTCCGTTCTTCTGTTGTGGTTATACCTGTCGATTATTTCAGTGATGCTTGTAAAGATGTCTCTGGTGATGGTCTGGTTGTGCTAGACAATAGGCTCCTTGATGAAGCCCTGTTGCTTGTGCATTGTTAATTGCCTAGAGAGAAACGTTGCTGTCTTGCCTATATACTAAGATACTTGGGGTTGACAGTACTCAAGTGGGCATGTGGGAAGATATACACGATGTGGGTCTCTCTTAAGGCGTTCTGTTTGGTGTCTGGAGAGTTCTATTTGTATTCACCTAGCAATACTCATCAAGTTGTGCTTAGCTGTATTTATCTACTTGTACTCCTCTAGTTGTACTTACCTAGTTGTACTCACACACTTGTGCTTCAATGATATTTAATGTAAAATCTGCTATAATACAGATGCATGTGATAAAGAAGTATTTTGATGCATCCATTTTTTTTAATCCAATACAATTTTAAGATTAATGTTGAGTGTGTCCTCCATACACCTATGTAACAAAATTTCTAATTTGTGTTGATAAATTTTCTAGTTCTAGAACGAGAACTATAAGCCTAGCTACTAGGGGAGAGGCTGGCACATTATCTGACCAAAACATTAACAAACATACTCACTGAACAAACTGTAGTGTGGTCGGATAATGAAGCGGTACTGCAAAGGAAAAAAAACAATTACAGCAAAACACCTAATATCAGTAACTACGTTAAGGAAATTCGAGAATTATCAACTGGATACAAACTCCGATATGTCCCAGTCAATGAGAACCCAGTTGATTATCTAGAGGACTGACATTGAAGCAATTAACTAAAGGAGAGATGTGGTTCCAAGGGCTTCAGTGGTTATTCAGTTACCAGAGACCTGAACAAAAGTCACAAGTCATAGTTATGAATGTCACTGCTTCCTCTGAGATCCCTGAACCACACTTGACTTCAGTAATTGACTGCACTCAGTACTCTATTTTAAATAAACTACTCAGAGTCACTCAAAAGGCGGTTGATTTCTTGCAGAAAGTAGGTATCAAATTCAAGTTCTCAGGTGCTCTTAAGTACTGGATCAAATAAGCCAAAGTACAAACTTGTGGTGAGGACTACGAAAACCCCTCATTAAAAATTGTAAATGACTTGGGACTTGGGACTGACCCAGACAATCAAAAAATTTTGTGTTGCAGGGGGAAGATTATATAGCATGCAGATGTTGATCTTGAAGTAAAACATACTTGGTTCCTCTGGCAGAGTCATTGGAAATGTAAATTGCTTGTGATTTATATTCCCGATAACTGCACTGTTCATGGTGGGGTGGGATAACCTAACCTTTTTTATGACAACAGTATTGGCTTCCCCAAGGTCGCAAAACTGTCAAGTCAATATCTAAATCCTGTATTACTTCCCGGAGGTACGATGCTCGGGTGTGTCCTTACCCCAGACCTCCACCCGTTCCCTACGGAACGAGTGGTGCGCTTTTGTCTTTTTGAAGCCACTGGGGTGTACTTAACAGGTGCTATAACCCTAAGTGGCAACCGAGATAAAATCCCTGTTAAGGCCTGCATTTGCCTTTATACTGGTGCCACCACTTGGGGAGTTCACCTAGAGGTGACTCTTGATATGAATGCAGAATCATTTATCCAGGCTTTCCGCAGGTTTGCTGCACGCAGATCTTGCCCCAAGTAGATGATATCTGACAACGTGTCAAACTTGGTGGCTGGTGAATCATGCCTTAGTGAGACCTGGAACCACCTAGTTGTTCTCACTCCCCCTAAGTCAATGGCAGTGCTACTGGAAATTTATACCACCCAGAGAAACGTGGCATGGAGGGTTCTATGAAAGAATAGTGGGAACAGTGAAATGCTGTATAAGGAAAAACCCTGTACCGCCAGAAAATAGAACTTAACACCGTTGTCGCGGAAATTGAGTCACAAGGACATAGCTGACTGCTGACTTACCTCTCTGATGACATCTGAAAACATGAGCCGCTTTGTTCATCTTATTTGATGTATGGAGGACCTCTCAACATTTTTGCGTCCCTCATGGATCAGGACCCAAAAGATCCTCCATACATTGGGGAGAGCGACTTTGCTCAGCGTTATAAAGACCTGTTGCAAATAGTCAGTCGATGGAATGAAGTTTGGGATTGAGAATATTTAACTGCTCTTCATGATTATTATTGTGAGGCTACCAACCCCTGTAACAATAGAATTACAACCTGGAGATGTTGCTCTGATAGATAGCAAAAGCCTATATTCAGAGTTGTCTATAGGCCGTATTCTCTCTGTTCACCCAGAAAGCCAAGAAATTTTCTGGATAGTAAAAGTGAAGTGCAAAGACACCACTAGCCTCAAGTGATTCCTGGGTGTGCCGCCAGAGGGTGCAGACGTCGGGCTTGAGCTGTCAGTTTCCGTTTGCCGTTGCTGAGTGGTGGTTTGCTGTGGGAGGTGTGGAGCGGCCGCTGGTCGGGGCTCCGCCTGGCAGTATCGAAACGGCTGGTGGTAGCCGTATTCGACGGTTGGATACTGAACGGCTTGATTTTTCTGCTGCTGTGGACTGGCCCATTGTGGAGATTGCTCTCCTGGACGTGCTCCGTGTCGACGTCTCCGATCTCCTGGGACTCGAGAAGTTATCGCCTACCCGTGTTGCGGTGTCGTTTGCCATGTCACATGTTTACCAGGAGTTTGTGGCTCGCTGGGATGCACGCTCGCTTCCTCTTCCGGCTTCGGCTGTGTCTGTGGAGATCTCGGATCCCTGGGGCCCTTGTCGTTTGTGAGTGTTCACGGCGTGCCGGAGACCTTCCCGAGGCGGAATTCATGTCATTGTTTACACGGTTTGGTGCGGTGGTGAAGCACTGGTTCAACATTTTGAGTGCGGGCTGGCTGAAGGGGGTCCGGCTGGGTACATGCACGCTCATCATGTGGATCACGAGCCCTGTTCCATCCAGGGTTTCGTTTCGTGGGCTCTCTATTCAGATCTTTAGTCAAGGTCAAACCCGCACGTGTTTCCGGTGTGGTGTTGAGGGCCACGTAGCTGCCTGTTGCGACGCTCGTCGTGCTGAGGCCCCTTCGGTTTTCCTGGAGGATGACTTTCCCCGCTTGTCTGTGCGTGGGGATTCCCTGGCGGATCCTCGCTCTGTGCAGGTGCCTGGTGTGGTTCCTGCGGAGGTTCCGGCTGTCGCTCTGTCTGGATCTGGTCTGTCTACCCCACTGGTGAGCTCGGGGGACCTAGCGACACCTGCTTCGGACCTTCGCCGTTCTGTGGATGTGGAGGTGCATCTGCATTCGGTTGCTTCCGTGGTGACCTTGGATGGTGCTGTAGGGGTGGCGCCTGCATCTCCTGCTGAAGAACATGTGCTTCCCGGGGCTGTCAGGGCGGTGGTGTGTGTGACTCCACCCATGCCCTCTGCCTCATCGCCACTGGTAGTTTCCTCGTTGACGCGTGCCTCTTCTCCTCTGCCGGTTCCATCGCCCTCGCTGGATACCTCACGTGTGCTGGAGTCTACCCTTCCGCCTGCTGTGTCTCTTCCTTATCGGAATCCGGTCTCCTTGAATGGTAGTGACTTTTTGCCCCGTGTCGTTGAGGCTGCTATTCTGCGTGATCGTGTTGCCCCGGCTTTGGGGCCGCCTGCCAATGGTTCTTTTGGGGCACCACTTGCAGGGGGTGACAGTTTCAACGATCAGCGGCCTATTTTTAAGCGCCGTCGTTCAGATTGGGATGTGTCACCTCGCCGGACGTGGGCAGAGGAGCGTGATGCGATGGATGATGATGCTGTGGATGACGCTGTGTTGCCTCCTGTGTTGGACACTGTGCTCCCTGCTGGTGGCTCTCCTCAGTGGGTGGTTGCCCCTGGTGATCGCGACCTCGTAGTGGTGTTATCGAAGGATGTGCGACCGGGGGGACTCTGCTCCTGTTCCGATTGGTGGGGACACTGGGGCGCCTGCGATGCCTCCTTCCGCGGGGCTCGGTGCAATGCCCGGCGTAGAACGAAGTGCGCGCCCTAGATGCAGCCCGCTGTGCAGCCTGGTGTGCTTCCGAGGGTGCAGTCCTGTGACCGGCTTCCTAGGGGGAAACCCTTCCCTATCGTCCTCCCGTCCGGAGAGGTGGTCGCCAAATCAAGTACGACTCTGTGTGTTGAGTCTGATGACCGGGTGCGTCCTGTTCCCTGGTGCCTTTCTACCATCTGGGTTCAGCGGGTGTGGTGTTTCATCATTGGCGTGCCGGATTTGAT
The DNA here is from genome assembly GCF_040958095.1 of Procambarus clarkii. NCBI lineage: Eukaryota > Metazoa > Arthropoda > Malacostraca > Decapoda > Cambaridae > Procambarus > Procambarus clarkii. Next base: position 43,208,087 of record NC_091176.1, on the reverse strand, counting down.
GCCTCGGCCTACTGCGACTCCTGGACGTCCGCTTACTGAGGACGCCCTACTAGTTTGGGATGCTTACTGCTTATGTTTTCCGGCTCGGGAGTACCCGGAGAAGTATGAGTTGAGCTGTGTGCTTTGTTTCTGTCTGTGTTGTGCGTGTTGTTTCCCCAGTGCCTGCGTGCACAGGTGGGTGTCCTTGTCTGTGCGTGTATGTGGTGTGGGTGTTTGTTCCTGGCTCCTGCGTGGCCTGTTATTATGTATTTGCAATTTGTTTTGTGCTTTGCCTTTGCTCTGTACGGATGTTTGTGTTGTGGTTGTGTGCGGTTGTGGGTGTTTGGTGTTCTTTATTTCCTAGCTTTGCGTGCGCCCCGTGTGTTGGGGTGGCGTGAGTATTGGTGTGGGGTGGTGCAGTTGTGTATGTTGCTGTCACGTGGGTTATGTGTGTGTGTGATTATATCTTTGTCCTTCTAATTGCTTTATTCTTTGTATATATTTTATGTTATTATGTTCTTATGTGTTTTCTGGATTTACTGTTTATTTATTGTTGGTGTCCTCATTTATGTCCAGTTCTGTTCCTCTGTGTGCGGGGTCGAACTGCCCGTGTTTGCGTTTTAATTTACTCCCCTTTTCTGTTCTAGGGGTGATTGGCTTCCTGTACATTTGTTGTAATTTTTGTGCATTTTTTCTTGTACATTTTTGTTATTGTACTTATGTCCTTTATTCGTTGTGTATTGTATGCATTCTTTGTCCCATGCTGTTTGTGGGTTTCCTTGCTTGTGTCCTGTGTGCTTTCCTGTGACCTAGTGTATATTTGATGTCTGTTTCATGGTGTTTGCTTTGTTTCATGTATAAGCACGATTGTTTGTATTTGTATGTCGTTTTGCATTTGTTCCCTGTTTTTGTACTTTGGTTTTTTATATATCAATAAAAAAAACTAGCCTCAAGCCAGTTGAAAAGTTAGTATACTTGGAGTTGGATGGAGAAGAAGTCACTGAGATACCTACACAACCCTCAACTATAATAAGGAACATCTATCCTGTATGTAATGCTACACAGAAGTGCAAATTAAAATTACAATAAAATTTTAATAATTCTGATGAGGCGTAATAAAGTGCTCAGCCAGTCATAATTAGTGGACTCCTACCTGTATTTCAACCCACCCCCCACCTCCCCTCCCTCCCAGAATTATGTGGGAATTTCCCCACTAACTTTATATAAATTTATTTAATTATTATTTAATTACAGATAATCCAGGAAAATATATATTCTGTTGAATAAAATTAGTGAAATAAATTTGAAGTTAAATTTCTCCTAAATAGGAGGATGTAATTTATTGTTATATTCATTATAAAAGAAAATGAGCTGTGACATCACCAAAATGATATGTAGCAGTCCTAATATGGGTCTATTTACAAATTTTATGCATACAGTCTGAGGACTGATTTATGCTTGTATCCATTACATAAATTGAATTAAATTATAAAGCAAAATATATAAAATCAATATCTACTCCTCCCATAAAAGTATAACTTATCTCGCAAACAAAACGAGAGAGAGAGGATTGAGAGAGCAGCCATATTACTTGCCAAGAGGAGTCACATGCTGTGTTTGTTCCCTGAGTTCTCGTAAAATCACGGAATATTATCAAGTTAGACTTTACAGCGACATCGTTAATTATCGGGAAGTATCTCGTTTCTGGTTCTATAATTTTAAATTAAAGTGGCAATTCATTTTCTTGCAAGTGTAGTTCATGGTTAGAGGTATGACTGGCAGCCGACCACAATGGGTAAGCTTTTTCCACAAATAAATTGTGGAAATTAATTGAACTTATATGTCTGTAAATGTTGCATGTATTTTTTACAATATAACATTCTGGCAAGGTGAGGTTGGGACTGTGCTAAACAGTCAGTTATGGTGTTCTAAACTTAAGACATATTGCGCCACGGAAGTGATGCCATAAGCCACATTGTCTATGAGGACGGAACCGGGCCATGGGACTAACATGTGTTCAGACTGGAGCATCAGCTTCTGACCCAGTTAAGCTGTTGCTCCATATAATTACTAAATCAATCCACTTATTAAATTTAAATAACCACAATTATTTACTTAGTTTAACTAACTGATTTAATTTAATTTAGTTGAATTTACAGATAAAACACCTAAAGTCTGTGTAGATCTACTTGTGCGAATTTTTTAAAATACAGTCCACTAAGATTTCACTAAGCTTTTATAAAATAAATATTTAAATAATTTAATTTTACAATTAACCAGTATAATTAATTATTTAAATAAATAAAATTAATAAATCTTTCCCACAAGAGTGTAATGTGGTGCTAGTTGGTTATTAATATGTGGCTTGCTTTGCTTTATGTATAATGCCTCGCCGATGTCCAGTCTTCTGTTGTCGCTGACGATTATTTTGGTGTTGTTTATGAGTATATATCTGGTGATGGTCTGGTTATGTTTAGTGACTATATGTTCTTTAATAGGTCCTTGCTGCTTGTGCATTGTTAGGCGTATTGAAAGGGATGTGTTTGCCTCGACTATATATTGAATTCGTGGGAGCTGACATTACTCAAGTGGTCATGTAAAGGCAAAGACAATTTTGTTATCATTCAAGGAGTTTTGTTTGGTTTCAGGAGTGCTCTTCATGAGCAAGTTGCCAGTCTCCTTGCTCTTATAGTATATTTATTTTATTAGTTCAATCTTCTATATGCCATAATATTGAGCACGTTAGAGCTAATAGTCCCAAATGGGGCTAGTAAAGAAATAGACGACATTTCTCTGTTTCAAGTCGTTCCATTTGTGATAGGATTTTTTTTCATTGGAATAAATCATTTCTTTCCGTTTTGTATTGTATTTATTTTTCCTCGAGCACTCACAAATATTTAAATTCCCCAATACCGTAATAAGTATCGTTACTTAGGTTATAATTACTTCATTAATTGTTATATCAATCATAGCACGTTAAGAAAGACTGGTGAATAGCCTCAGAGAAATACAAAATTTGTGCCCACTAACAGTTACTTGCATGCTATTGTTTCTCTCCCGGTAGGAAATCTGTGCCCACTAACAGTAACTTGAATGCTATTGTTTCTCTCCCAGCAGGAAATTTGTGTCCACTAACAGTTACTTGCATGCCATTGTTTCTCTCTTGGCAGGAAATACAGTTCTTCACTGGGAAGTGGAAGCTGGCGACGTAGAGACTGTGTACAGCCTGCTGAAGTTCTGCCCGGATCTCTCCCTCCGTAACTTCCAAAGTTTGTGCCTAACTCTTTTTGTACATTATCTATGAATGCACAGTTTTTCTATTGTATGTTTCTTATCAAGTTTTTGATTTTATGCATCCGAAGAGATCCAACGATTTTTGTCACCTTGTTGTGCCTGAACATCCAGAAGTTTTTTTTAAGTTACATGAGTGTTATAGATCGAGTTTTATTTATTAAGAAGAATGTTATTGAAAATTTATTTCTTGATTGCAACAACTGCAGCTCTTCATTATTTTTTAGCAGCATCACTTCCTCACTACAGCTGAATTTTTTATATAAGATTTTTTATTGAAGGGTTTTGGTATGAGGTGTCTGGGGGTGTGTTAAGGTTAATGTTCTCCAAGCCACTGCTATTGACATACACATACAACCATACCTGATGGCATCAGCAGTGACGAGAGACGTGTTGGTCAACATGACACTGAAGCACAATAAAAATTGTATGTTATGGGTGCCGCTAACTTTCTCCAGTTGAAGCATGTTACAGTACATATGTTAAGGCATATCACTGAACATCAATTTTTTTAAGTTTGTCACTAATGTTGGATATGGTGAAGTGAACCACTAACAATGTACATGTTGAGTTACCACTAACGTGGAGCATAATGTCACACTCTACTACAGGTGCACATGTTGAGGTGCCACTAACTGGAGCATAATGTCACACTCTACTACAGGTGCACATGTTGAGGTGCCACTAACTGGAGCATAATGTCACACTCTACTACAGGTGCACATGTTGAGGTGCCACTAACTGGAGCATAATGTCACACTCTACTACAGGTGCACATGTTGAGGTGCCACTAACTGGAGCATAATGTCACATGCCACATTGTAATTCACTAACTAACAGCTCTAGGTCACTCTCAGAACACAAGCGAGACCGAAGACCGTAGGGGTAGGTGGGCAAGCGAGCCCTAAATGATCTAAGACGATATCAGTTGTCCATAAGTCACTGAAAGATTATATGGTGCCCATAGTAGTCTACAGTTTGTTCTAGTAAATAAATAACAAAGGGTACGTAACAAGATCTAAAGGCCACTGGTGTTGCAATCCATTCAACGAGGAAGGGATGATTAGGTCGCCACAGGTCTGGCGTTGTACTACGGCGTCGTCGGAGTCGGGAGGCAGCAGGAGACGTCAGGCCCTGCGTCGGGTGGCGTCAGGCCGGGCGAGAGGCGATGAGGCATGGTGAGTCACGGTCGGGGGGAGCGGGGCATGAGGCCGGGCGCTAGGCATGAAGATAGGCATGAGACGTGAGGCTGGGCGTGAGAAGGGAGGATGAGCACGAGGCTTGTGGCTCGGCGCACTAGTACATGTGGTTCAAGAAACATACACACTGTATCGTCCTTCTCCAGCAGGCGGCTGTGCTGTAGCTGATGTTTCGTAGATGCTGGCTGCTGTGAAGCAGTTGTACCAAATAGCTGGGCCGGGAGTTGGAGTACGTCGGCTGAATCCCACTGAGCCATCAACAGTATTAATGGTTGTTTGATATGGTTGTAGCTTTCTTGATAGCGGGAAGGGAAGCCGTACAAACACCTGTAGCGTTTTTCTTCTTGATTAACAAAACATAATAATATCTATTGGGCCACGAACTAGCTATGGTGAGTGTGTTCCTGGGCAACGGCTGATGCTGATCTGCCCACGGAGTGTGGTATTCAGCTACACCTCGGACGAGCATACAATGAGCTCCTTGTTCTGAGATGTGTCAAGTAGGCATAGCAAGAGTATAGCAAGATGAAACCTTTGGCAATCTTGAAAAGTATAGTGATGACTCAGTTGAAGATATTAACATGTGCAAGGGTATGATCTTTGGTGTTTCACTTAACAATTCTGTTCATAATTGTCCAAGTCGGTATAATCATGCATTTAAAATCTAAAAAAAATATAATTCATTACATATTTCAAAGACTGATAAGTTAAATGCAGTAGTCATTATGAATAAGGATGACTTTATCCGGAAAATGGAGTTACCCGTGGAAGATAGAGACACTTATTTACTGGTTAACAGAGATCTTACTGAAAAAGTGATTGCACATTTAAATAAAACTCTCAAAACTGTGTGCAAAGGTGATAAAGGACTCTCTAGGCTTTCAAGTCGATCTCCCTCCCTTACCTTACATGTCTTGTCTTATAAAAAGACATAAACCTTATTCTCCGGCAAGACGGATTTTTAGTTCAGTTAGTTCGGCGGCTTATAAACTCTCTAAGTGGCTTGTCAAAGTTTTGTCCCAGATAGTTGGTACTATACCCAACTCACACTTAACAAACAATGTAGACTTAGTTAATAAGCTACCCACACTAAATTTAAATTTTGATGTTAAACTTGTAAGTTTTGACGTAACTGCTTTATTCACTAAAGTACCTGGTTATAATTTGTTGAAATTCCTTCATGAGGAACTGCTCAAATGTAATTTTAGCTTGCAGACCAGTAATGTGTTGGAACATATAAAATTGTGTATGAAAGAAAATTATTTTAGTTTCAATGGAAAAATTTTCAAACAAACATTTGGAATGGCAATGGGCAATTCCCTTTGCCCAGTTTTGATCAATTTGTATATGGAGGTTTTTGAAACAAAAATCTTGTCTAGGATTATCCCTGCTAATGTAGTTTGGTTTAGATATGTCAATGATATTTTGTGCTTATGGTAGTCACCCGGCTTATGGCCGGGTGACTACGACCAAACAGTTTTTCTTACGGGGCACTAAGTGTTTTTTTAAACTTTGTTAAATGTCAACAATTCTTTTTTGACTAGTTCTGTATGAAAAGAGTTGCAATTGTACCAAACTTCAGTATAGCAGCCTAAATAGAAAAGGAGATTTTTTTTAACGACTTTTACACATTTTCAATAAGACTCTACAACGACAAGTTTCAAATGAAATCCTTTCTATGACACTCTTCTATCACATTAGCATATAATAAAGGATAACATTTCAGCAGATTTTCCAAAATATGTTTAGTTTTACTAGTACAAATAGTCAAAGTTCCCCTCATAAATGATGCAAATATATCATGTTTGTTACTATTATAAAATCAATACATGAGCTTAGGAAACAAATCCCGAGATCAGATTGTAGAAACCTAAACTCTACATATAAGGTGTATGTTTCATGTTAATTGAATAAAAAACGAAAGAGTTATGTGAGCGTTTATGTTACTTGGAAATAAATAAGTAAAAAAAAAAGTCTAAGGTGCTGCCATCTGTGGCTGAGGTTGACATCAACCAATTTCCTCCAAAATTGGCAGCCTTACAGATAGGCTTACGTGCAGTCACGTTACGTGTGTAAGTTTCAGGCAAATCGTCCGATAAACAAACAAGGAAAAAAATGAAAAAAAAATTAACTAAATTTTTTAGTGGATAAAAATAATTATTAAATATTTTATTATATGCTATTGTGATAGCTGAGAGTCATAAACATGATTTCCGTTTACACATGTGTTTAATGTAAATTTTTGACCATTTTGGGAAATTTTTGACACATAATGAGGAGCCGGTCGGCCGAGCGGACAGCACGCTGGATTTGTGATCCTGTGGTCCTGGGTTCGATCCCAGGCGCTGGCGAGAAACAATGGGCAGAGTTTCTTTCACCCTATGCCCCTGTTACCTAGCAGTAAAATAGGTACCTGGGTGTTAGTCAGCTGTCACGGGCTGCTTCCTGGGGGTGGAGGCCTGGTCGAGGACCGGGCCGCGGGGACACTAAAAGCCCCGAAATCATCTCAAGATAATTAAATATTTTTTTCTCCCTTCCTGTTTATGCTACCATGCTGAGACTTGAAGCACATTAAACCCTTTTCATATACAACTTGTCAAAAAAGTGTGATTGAAATCGAACTAGTTTCATCTATTGAATATTTTTTGCATATTTGGAACTGATGCCCCCCTTAATTAAACAGGCAGTATTTTCCGGAATATTCCTTCGAGCCTTGAGGATATGCAACCCCGAAATTTTTTCATGAAGATATTGCTAAAATATATGAAATTGGGAATAATTTACAATGCCCTAAGATGTTTTTGGATTGCTCGTTCGGGCAAGTTAAACGTACGTATTATAATCATGTCCCCAAAGCGAAACCAGAAATTTGAAACTTATAGGCGATTCCTTATGTGGTTGGAATTGAGAAACTTTTCCTGGTTTTTAAGAACCTTAATATCAATATGGTGATCATTAATAATAAGATAAAGTTCAATTTAATACAATTTCCCTGCAACAGCAGGTTGTGTGTATTTGATTCCCTGCAATGATTTCGAGTCTGTGTACCTTGAACAAACTTGAAAATCATTACAATTGCGTTTGTCCTAACATGCTTATAGCATTTTAACAGCCCAAACGTGTAGTACATTGCATGTACACACAAGTATCTGTGAGCACACTATTAATTGGGAAGGAGCGAAAAGCATTAAAAATTGCAGAGGTTTCGAGGAATTGAATTTGATTGAATCTGCACTAATCTGTCAGTGCCCAAATCTTCTCAATGCTAGTACTGGTATGCACAAACTTGACCATTTTTTAATTAAGTTACAATATTGCGCAACAGTTTAAGAAGAAACTTTGATAGGGTGCTTATAATGTATCATTATATTATAATAATCTTATAATATGTGTTTGTTCAATGGCCGCTTTGTTTAATCTCTCACACCTATTCTCTTACCGCCTGTTCCTTCTGACTGTTCTAAGCTAATCTATACCCATTTCTGGGTTAATCCTTATCTTGGAATGGGTGGTTAGGTGGCAGTTGTTGGACTCCACCCTAGCTCTGTTTTTCTCAGTAAGGTGTTAAAAATTGCTTTCATCAGCCGAAACATTGATCTCCCTGTCTCATACCAATGATCAGTGTTTCTTGATCCCCAATTGCATATAAATAAATAAATAAAATAAAAATAATATATATATATATATATATTATATATATATATGCAACCTCTGAAGAGACAACGAACACAAAACCTATACCCCCAATTAGACTATTTTACAGGAACTTCTTTTCCACAGCCCATAAAACTGAGGAAAGGGTCCTGAAAGATATTGTCAGTAGAAACGTTATCCCTACAGAGAAAAATCAGAAGATACAACTGACAATTTACTATAAAACCAAAAAAACGGCCAGCCTACTCATGAGAAACTCTCCAGACACAAAGAAGAACGTTTTAAAAGAGACCAACGTCGTCTATGCCTTCAAATGCCCTCTTGGGAACTTTAAGCCTAAAAAAAAAACAGTATATAGGCAAGACAACAACATCTCTTTCCAGGCGTTTAACGATGCACAAGCAACAGGGCTCCATTAAGGAACATATAATCTCTTCCCACAAACAAACCATCACCAGAGAAATCTTAGCAAACAACACAGAAATCGATAGATACAGCGGGAGCAGGCGGCTCGACGTCTGCGAGGCACTACACATCAAGAAGTCAACACCAGCAATCAACAGCCAATTAATGCACAACTATATTCTACCCACTTTAAGACTCCGCTCCAATATAGAAGCATCAAGAAATATGGACCAATTGGCTTTCTACAATTACTTCCATTCAATACCCATTGTTTCGTTTTCTGTCTTATGTTTGAATTTAATACCCATTCAATACCCATTGTTGAAAGTTTGTTTTCACCTCATCCACCTCACCCAAATGTAGATATAAAATCGAAGATGTGTAAGCTGCATTCAGTTTCAGTTGTGTGTTTGTAAACTAAAGTCTTTGAAAATGTAATAAGTTTAACGAAACGCGCTCAAGTGTCGCGTCAGACTAGAAATAAATATGAATTTTGGAGATTTGATCTTTGAATTACCATCAACAGTGAAAAAAAACGTAAGAAAGATCGAGAAAATTCGTGTTAGAATTATTAATCTTACTTTTTCGGTCATATTTAATAATATATGTCTACAGGAAAGACTGCTACCAAAATATTCTAATATATATAATATATATATATATATAATATATAGTGTGTGACGAGAAATGTAGGTGTTAAGGCAGTCTTCTCTATGGCTGGTGGAAATGGCAATCACATTAGAAAAAAAAAAGAGAAAACAAAAATGTTGACTGTTTGGTGGTTGTCTCCTGTGGTAAAGTGAGAGGGAAAAACAAATCCTATAAATAATGAACTTTCATTTACTTTAAACAAATAGAAACAAAATAAAGATAATCCCTTGGCTATGTACAGTGCGGTTCAAAAATATAAAAAATCAAAACACAATATAAAATAAAATAATGAATATGTTACTCTTCAATAAACAAGACAACAATTTGTTAATGGTGCTGAGAATAGTGGGCTGGCTGAAACCTCTACTAATATAAAGGAAGTATGCTAGATAGAAACGTCAGATCTAGAGCACGAGAATATTTTGAGGCCAAATGCTCGTGCGAGACTTTATATAGGCGATGCAGATGGCGCTGGAGTCACGTGAAGTCGCTGATTCACCAATGGGGAGAGTGTTGGATTGAAGTGGTCGTTTGGTGATCGACTAGGTGTTGCGCTGACATTGAGGGAGGGGGGGGAGGGTGAGGAGTGAAAGTTGGGTAGTGTACTCCCTGAGAGGCATCTGTTATTCCACTTATATACTCTTGAATGTGGTATCTTGATGTTGCAGACGTATAGAAGTAACACGATGTAGGAAGGAGCAGGCTAAATCTCTCTTGAAAGAGATTTTTGTCACAGCTCTCCCCCGAAGCCTGCTCTTATTGGTTAAGTTGCTTCATTAGACGGTAGAGTGGTAGGAGTAACTGCCTCTACCTCATAGACTCTGGAGAGAGGGTCTGCTATGATGTTATCCGAGCCCTAATGAAGAATATCTCCAGGTTAAAGTTCTGCAGGTACAGAGCCCAGCGTAGAAGACGTTGATTGTTGAATTGGGCTTGTTGCAGAAATCGTAGGGGATTGTGGTCCGAATAAATGGTAATGGACCTATTACCTTGTGTGTAATATTCGAAATGTTGAAGGTTCAGGACGATGGAGAGGAGTTACTTTTCTATAGTGCTATAGTTCTTCTGATGAGGCTTCAATTTGTAGCTGTATTAGCCGACAGAAAGAACCTATTCACCACGCTGTTGCATTAGAACGCCCCCCGATGCCGGTGCCACTTGCGTCGACATTGATGATGAAGGGCTTCGTAATATCTGGATAGGCGAGAATGGAATTAGAACATAGCAGAGACTTTAGTTGTTCAAAGGCAACGGTCTGTTGAATAGTCCAATGACAACATTGCTTGGAGCTGGTCAGATTAATCAGTGGTGTCGCTACCATACTGAAATTTTTTACAAACCTACGAGAGTAAGATGCAAGGCCAAGGAAGCACAGGAGCCGCTTCCTGGTTGTAAGTTGTGGGTAATGCTGAATGGCTTGAGTATGAATGGTTAAAGGAGCTACGCTGCCATTTTCTATCACATGACCAAGATAACGCACTTTACCTTTAGCGAAGTTGGACTTGCCCAAGTTGATGGTAAGGCCAGCTGTCAGGAGCTTTAAGAGCAATCGTTGCAGCTGGAGCAGATGTTCCTTCCAGGTTTCAGATTGCCACAACGATGTCATCCAAGTAGGCGTAGGTGTGATCTAGGCCATGGATGACGCCGCTGACAGCTCGTTGGAAGGTGGCCAGGGCATTACACAATCCAAAAGGAAGGCGTTCATATCTGTACAGGCCAAAAGGAGTGGTGAAGGCAGATATTTCCTTAGCTCGCTCTGTCAGACTAATCTGATAGTAGCCCTTTAATTCACAAGTCAATCTGAGAAAGATAAGTAGCATTACCTACGGCGTCAAGGATATCTATACAAGGTAAAGGGTAAGCATCCTCGACGGTCACGAGGTTCAGTTTTCTATAGTCTGTACATAATCGTACTTTACCGTGAGGTTTCGGCACCAAGATTTAGGGTGAGGCCCAAGGGGACTCACAAGGGGTGGCCAGCCCATGACCCAGAAGGTACTGTACCTCAGCACGCATAACTTCCTTTTTATACGGGCTGATGCGGTAGAAGGGTTGACGAATCGGCCGGGTATCAGGAAGTAGCTGGATGTCGTGTTGAACCACATTACATTCCGGGGGATCATTGCTGAAAACTTCTGATGTTCTTGGAAGACTGATGAGAGGAGCACTGTTACAGTTCTGAAATTTTTTTTAAAGATCTGTAAGAATTTCAGAGTTGGAAGGCACTGACTCAGAGTTAGTGCTTGCGGGAGGAGAAGCAGGGAAGGTCTCACTGTGGAGGTATGGATCTCTAAAGGTGGAGAAAGATACTAACACAGTGGGGGGTGTACCTTTATATTCCTTCAAAAGATTGACGTGGCACAACTGGGTTCTCCGCCGCCTATCTGGAGTCTAAAGAACGTAGTTGTGGTGTTTTTTGCACTCCTTGATGCGGTGAGGTCCTGAAAACTTATTTTGCAAGGGAGAACCAGGGATTGGAAAATATTCTAAAACGAAGTCTCCTGCTTTAAATTTCCTGATTTTACTGCGTTTGTCAAAATGAGTCTTCATCCTATCTTGAGCTTTTAATAAATTATCGTTGGCAAATTTATGCACTCGCTCTAGAATGTGCTTTAAGTTTTGAAGAAACTGGGGCACATACTGAGGGTCACTGAAGGTGGCATTACATAGAGAGTCTTTAAAAGCTTTAAAAGGGATATGGCACTTACGTCCGTAGAGCATCTCATAAGGAGACACTCCTAGAGACTCCTGAAAATGCACATGATGATGTCAAGTTGTTTATCTCAGTCTTTCATAGTTTCATGCCAAATTTCTTAAGGAGTGATTTTATAGTTTGGTGACTACGTTCAAGAGAACCCTGTGAAGCAGGATGACAGGGGCTGGACAATACCTGAGTAATGTTGAATTCTTCCAGTGTCTTCTTAAAGAGATCACTGGTGAAGTTGGTGCCACAGTCACTGAATCTCCCAAGGAAATCCATATTGTGTAAAGATCTTCAACAGTTGTTTCACCACAGTAGCAGCCGTAACGTTCTTTCCAGGAACTGCTATGGGGAATCTGGTGATTGGACTCAGGATGGTTAGTATATAATAGTTGCCAGAACTGGTCCGGGGTAAAGGACCAACACAGTCTATGATGAGTCTGTGAAAGGGTTTCGAAGGCACCGGGATAAGAATCAAAGGAGCCTTGGGAATAGAGATGTTAGGTTTTCCTGCCATCTGACATGTATGACACTGTTGTATATAAGTTTACATCTTTAATCATACCTGGCCAGTAATAGTCTTGTCTGATGGCGTAATAGGTTTTATTAAAACCGTAGTGAGAAAGTGCTCTATGGGCCAGGTGTAGAATATCGGGCCGTAGGCTGGTGGGAACTACTAGTTGGTTGACATTAGCCCAATCGTCATCCTCCGTTAGTTTACTGGGTCGGTATCTACGGTAGAGCTATTGATTCTCTATAAAGAACCCAGGAATACTATCAGATTGAGTCTCGGCCTGGAAGAATATTGGTGTTAATGAGGGATCCTCCCTCTGCAACTTACGGAACTCCAGCATAGTGAGATTCGGTGGCAGATTCTGATGGTCTTGAGGGACAGCTGTTGAAGCAGAGTCAGCTGGTTGTGGGCGTGCACCTTGCTCACGGGTTGTCACCAAAACCGGAGGAGAGACTTCATCACTTTCTTGGACCTCTGCTGGAATATACTTCAGGATGGGGTTTTCCAAGACAGTCACATACCTGGGGTTGGTCCATGATGATCAAGTTGGAAAGTTGTAGATCTTCGGCCAAGTCGTTGCCCAGGAGAAGTTGTACCCCTGACATGGGAAAAGGCTTTTCTCGGATGGCGACTTGGACTTCACCTTGTACGAAAGAACAATCCAGGTGGACTCTGGCGAGTGGATACGGAGTGGTGGCAGTGAGGTCAGTGATAAGGACCGTCTCCCCGGTGTAGGTGATGTTAGGCACAGCCGATTTCAAAATTATAGACTGAAGAGCCGCTGTGTTCCTCAAGATCTTCACTTTGAAACGTCCTTCCGAATCTGTACACTGGCAGAGACAGTTCCAGAGTACAGGTGTTTGCTGAAGAGAGAAATATCATTAACAAGAACACCAATATTCATCACAAGCTAACCGGACTTAGGAGGAGTCGGTTTGGGTTTAGGAGTTTCACTATATCCTTTGTATTGAGCGTTTCCACATTTATCTATGGTATGTCCATAGAGCTTGCGATGCCTACAATATAATTGAGAGCTCACTTGATCGGTACTCACTTTGTCATAATTAGACTAAGACTTCTTACTGGAAGATGTGTCAGCTGTTAACCTGTGTATAAGACTGTAGGTATTAGCCGACTTCACACATCTGATGAGGTCGGTTTCCTCTTTGTCTGCTAAGTGAAGACGGATGGGGGCAGGAACGCGTCGAAAGAATTCCTCGATTAGAATGAGGTTGACGAGGTCTGAAAATGTAGAAACATGGGCCGCTTCCAACCATTTCATGAAGTATCTTTTCTTAGTATTGGCAAATTCTAAATAGGTGGTGACACTTGCCTTTAGATAATCACGGAATCTTCGTCTGTAGCTTTCAATGGAGAGTAGGTAGGCTTCTAGAACGGCTTGCTTTAAGGTCTGGTAGTCATTCTTAGACGCTAAGGTACTGAGAGTAACCGCAGCTCTACCTGTGAGATGCACTCTGAGAAGTATAGACCACTGATCTTCCGGCCAGTTAAGTTTTTTAGCTAGGGCCTCGAAAATAGTAAAAAACACATCTGTCTCAACGAATGGTTGCATTAACTTACTTGCCTGGGAGATGGTAAAGCTTACTTGAAGTTTAGCTTCTGCTTGTTGGCGCCGAGTGAGGTGTGTAGTTTCCAAGTCGAGTTCTTTTTTACGGTATTCTAGATCATTATCGGCTTGCTTCCTACTGTGCTCACGTTGTATCTCCAGATCACTTTCTTTTACTTCAAGCTGTTCCCGCTCACGCTCCCGTTGGAATTCAACCTGCTCACGTTGTAGGACAGCTTGTTCTTTCTGGAGCTGCAGAGCTTCCTTCTGGCGTCCACGTTCAAGGGCAGCCTCGCATTCCTGTTCTTTCTTTAGGGCAGCCTCGCGTTCCTTTAATTGTAGAGGTTCTTTTTGGTGTTCATGGTCTGCTTTCGCTAGTTCTAACTTTAACTTCATAGCTGCCAGAGCTTGCCGGTCTGCAATGGAATAGTTTTCGTGAGAATCAGAGTCTATAATTTCATTATCAAAAAGGTGGTCAAGGATAAGGTTATGCAATTCACTTTTGTTGGCTCCATGGGGAACATCTAGGTGGTACTCATGTGCTAGAGTTTGTAACTCTGTCCTCTTGGCACGAATTAAGTTCCCTACTTAATTTGCTGGATCACTACAAAATGCCGAGAGACGAAACATTTTGAGATATCAAACAGATGTACAGAGAATATACCTGTGGTATTATAAGTGTCAGTAACAGGATGACGTGGCAACTGGTGACTATCCTGTGGAAATTCAATCGTTAATGTGAAAACAATTTGCGTTAATATTAGATGTTAAGTGATTAAATAATCAAAATGCAGGGAAATCTTGTACCCGGTACTCTATACGAGAATAAGGGCAGGAAAATCCTACTAAAATAAATGAAACTTTGATAGTTACAAAAGTGAGAGGTAGTCCAAAAACGTAGGGATACCTTGCCAGGTCTCGATAGGACAGAAGCAAGGGGTTTCCTACTTAACTAGATGACACTTACAGAATTAGCATTCTTTGTGCTCTGAAAAAGAATGCCAATTCCCTAGCTGTGTAAGTATCATAATCTCAGACCGACGTGTAGGGGTGCGAGTGTCAACTGGTGACGAGAACTGCTTGTTGAGGTCCCAACTGGACAGCGTAGTTTGTGCTAGAGGAACTATGGCCCTATTTATCCTCCTTAGGTCGGATTGCAGAAGATAGGGTACGTGTCCTGAAGACAAACCAAAGTACCAGGATACCAAAGAGGTGATCTGCCGTAAATGAGAAATATTCTGGGGACGAGAATTAGGTGGAAACACAAGTAATAACACCGAGGGATGAATAACCAATTAAGAGAGTGACTCTGGCCACCAGACACCACGTAATCCAACACTCATAAAATGTTATACTCGGAAAGCACAAAATACACAGCACCATAAATTATTGAAAGTTATGAAATTATTGAAAAGGCAATGTGTAACAAAGCCAAGTACACTTACCACAAAATGAAATGATTGGTCTAGTATCAGTACCCGAGTGAAGCTCCTAGGACAGGCCCCCATTAATGTGACGAGAAATGTTGGTGTTAAGGCAGTCTTCACTATTGCTGGTGGAAATGCCAATCACATTAGGAAAAAAAAGAGAAAACAAAATGTTGACGGCTTGGCAGTTGTCTCCTGAGGTAAAGTGAGAGGGAAAAACACGCAAAACAAATCTTATACATAATGAACTTTCATTTACTTTAATTAAATAGACACAAAATAAAGATAACCCCTTGGCTATGTACAGTGCGGATCAAAAACATACAAAGACAAAACACAATATAAAATAAAGGTAATGATTACGTTACTCTACAAAAAGCAAGACAAAAATTAGTTAATGGTGCTGAGAATAGTGGGCTGGCTGAAACCTCTACTAATATAAAGGAAATATGCTAGATAGAAGCATCAGCTCTAGAGCACGAGAATATTCTGAGGCCAACTGCTCATGCGAGACTATATATAGGCGATGCAGATGGCGCTGGAGTTGCGTGAAGTCGTGAAGTCGCTGATTCACCAATTGGGAGAGTGTTGGTTTGAAGTGGTCGTTTGGTAATCGAGTAGGTGGTGCGTCGACAGTGAAGGAGGGGGGTGAGGATTAGTTGGGTAGTGTACTCCCTGAGAGACGTCTGTTATTCCACTTATATACTCTTGAATGTGGTATCTTGATGTTGCAGATGTATAGAAGTAACACGATGTAGGAAGGAGCAGGCTAAATCTCTCTTGAAAGAGATTATTGTCACAATATATATATATATATATATATATATATATATATATATATATATATATATATATATTGTGACAATATATATATATATATATATATATATATATATATATATATATATATTGTCCTGTTATATATATATATATATATTTATATATATATATATATATATATATATATATATATATATATATATGTTGTACCTAGTAGCCAGAACGTCGTACTCAGCCTACTATACAAGGCCCGATTTGCCTAATAAGCCAAGTTTTCCTGAATTAATATATTTTCTCTAATTTTTTTCTTATGAAATGATAAAGCTACCCATTTCATTATGTATGAGGTCAATTTTTTTTTATTGGAGTTAAAATTAACGTAGATATATGACCGAACCTAACCAACCCTACCTAAATTAACCTAACCTATCTTTTTATGTTAGGTTAGGTTAGGTAGCCGAAAAAGTTAGGTTAGGTTAGGTTAGGTAGGTTAGGTAGTCGAAAAACAATTAATTCATGAAAATTTGGCTTATTAGGCAAATTGGGTCTTGCATAGTAGGGTGAGAAGTACGTTCTGGCTACTAGGTACGACATATATATATATATATATATATGTATATAAATATATATATATATATAACAGGTTTCAGCAGGGGGCTTTACAGGCCTAAGACCCCAGCACATCAAACAAATGCTGAACCCAGTGCTTGGAGATGCTGCAAAGGACCTTCTAGTGGAACTTACCAGATTCTCCAACATGTGTTTGGCTGGCGGCATCCCTGAGGACATCAGGCCTGTCTTTTATGGAGCAGCACTCTGTGCTCTAAAGAAGAAGGATAGGGGTATCAGGCCCATTGCCGTTGGCAACTCCCTCCGACGCCTCGTAGCTAAGGCTGCAGTGAGATCTATCAGCCAGGAAGCAGCCACCTTGCTGAAACCTCATCAGCTCGGGTTTGGGATTCCCCTAGGTTGTGAAGCTGCAGCACATGCAGCGCGGGCTTACATTGTTGATCTCCCGGACCAGAAGGCACTAGTAAAGCTTGACTTCAAAAATGCCTTCAATCAAGTCAGACGAGAAGCTGTCCTCAGGGCTGTACACAACCATTTCCGTCCCCTTTACCCATTCATCCGATCGTGCTACAGTGGGGACTCTAAGCTTCTTTTTGGGGAGCATGAAATAAACTCCTGTGAAGGTGTCCAACAAGGTGACCCCTTAGCCCCCCTCCTTTTCTGCCTAGCTATCAAAGAGGTCACTGATAGTCTGACAAGCGAGCTAAACATCTGGTACCTGGATGATGGCACTCTAGCTGCAACTCCGGAAACCATTTTGGGGGATATAAGGAAAATCCAGGAGCAGGGAGCAGCCTTAGGCCTCATTCTCAATGCATCCAAATGTGAAATAATCTCCCGCAACCCAGACATCACTGGGCAAATGCAAAATGCTCTTCCAGACATTCTCGTTGTCGAGCCACCGGACTGCACTCTCCTGGGTGCCCCCATTGGTCCACGAGCAATCGAGGAAGTCCTGGCTGCAAAAATCACTGACCTAAAGAGAATGCAGGACAGGATTGACAAGATTGATGCCCATGATGCTCTCTTTCTCCTTACAAGATGCCTGTCTCTACCTAAGTTGACCTACTTTCTGAGATGTTCTCCATCCTACAGCAGCCCTAAGTTAAATGTGTATGACACCCTTCTGAGGTCCATGCTGGTGAAAGTCCTGAACCTGCCATTGGACGACTCTCAGTGGGAGCAAGCAACCCTTCCTGTAAGACTCGGCGGCCTTGGTGTCCGCACAGCCTCCCAAATTGCTCTACCAGCCTTCCTTTCCTCCTCTCATGCATCGCACGACCTCGTCAGAGATATTTTACCTGCAACCCTGAGAGATTCAGCAGGAATACACGATCCTGCTTTCACTGAATGTTCAAATCAGTGGAATGTTCTTGCAGCCCCAGCAACCATTATAGAGCCAACAAAACAACACAAACAGTCCGGCTGGGACCACCCTCTAGTGGAAAAAGTAGCTGATGCCATGCTAAGCGTCGCAACATCAGACAAGGAGAAAGCCCGCCTCAGAGCAGTGTGTGCCCCCCATGCAGGAGACTTCCTCCTGGCAGTACCCATGTCTGCAATGGGCACGCGCCTAGATCCAGAATCCCTTCGTGTAGCAGTGGCCCTCCGCCTTGGTGCCCCAATTCACACTGAATACAAGTGTATTTGCAACAGGGTGGAAGCAGACCAATACGGACTGCATGGGTTGCATTGCGGAAGCACAAAGGGCTGGCATGCAAGACACAACGAGGTCAATGACATCATCAAGAGAAGCCTCGTCTCAGCTGGGTGCCCAGCGGAGAGAGAACCTCGCATCCTAGGGGTCCAAAACCCGGATTTCCCAGCACTTCGCCCTGATGGCATCACCATATACTCATGGAAGGAGGGTAGACAGTTGGTGTGCGACTACACATGTGTATCCACCCTGGCTGACACCTATGTACACTTCGGAGCTGATCAAGCAGGTGGGGCGGCCAACCACAGGGAAACAGCAAAATCACTCAAGTACAGGCGACTGGAAGGTCAATACCTCTTTGTTCCCATAGCGTCTGAGACGCATGGCCCCTGGGGCAAGAGTGCCTTGGGATTTCTCAAGGAATTGGGGTCCAAGCTCATTGACGTCACCAGAGACCCAAGGGCTTCCAGTTTTTTATTTCAGCGTCTCAGTGTGGCGATCCAGAGGGAAAATGCTTGCTGCGTCCTCGGTTCCTGTCCAGAAGCGGAGGAGCTTCAAGAGATCCATAACCTTTAGGCATGTGTCTTGTATGTTTTGTAACCTTTAAATACACAATAAAGGAAAAAAAAAAAAAAAAGGGAAGGGGGTGGTAGGAGAAAAGCACACAGAAACTGTATTGGAGGGGACCCACATTCCCTCCAATGCGTTATGTGTGGTTTCCTCCGAGGCTATGGGTCCCCCTTCTTCCAGCCAGAGGTGGTACTCCCTTCCCTATTATATAAAAAAAAAAAAAAAAAAAAAAAAAAAAAAAAAAAAAAAATATATATATATATATATATATATATATATATATATATATATATATATATATATATATATATATATATATATATATATATATATATATATATATATATATATATATATATATATATATATATGTTTCATTGAATATGACCGCATATTCTGTATTTATTATTTTCTGGTTTAGGGCTTCTATCCCTCTAACTATTTTCTTAGCATCAGGGCTTAATTGGAATAGGAGTTCTCCAAAACTCATTTTCGTACTTTTAAGGTGAAGAAAAGAAGTGAGTTACTATAGAGTGTATTACACTTATTTGTATAATTTGCACGACGTTTCGAACCTCCATGGTTCATTCTCAAGTGAACAGATCTTACAATACTAGTTGATTTTATACCCGCATTAGGTCAGGTGATAATACAATGAAGGTGAAAAACATGGGGGGATACATAAGGGATAAACATAGGGGCTGCAGAAGGATTATTGGCCCATACGAGGCATCTCCTATCTAAACACAAAGATTAATCCAGTGTAATTGGCCTATTATGTTGGACATTGTCTTCTGTGTTGGCATCGATATGTTCTTGTCTTGTCCTTACTCTCATGGTGGGTAGAGTAAATAGTTCCGTGATTTGGGTGTTCATGGTAGGTCGCTCTATTCTTATGTGAATTGCCTCAAGAATTTGTAATCTTCTTGAATCTTGGGTTTTGTCTATTATGCAAGTATTCTTGTTCAACATTTCTCTTGTTAGAGTAATGTCATGGGCTTGTCTCATGTGATTCCTAGGGGCACCAGATTGAAGATGGCATGTCAAACGCCTCGTCAGCTTGGTCGACGTCATACCTATGTACTTACATTGAAGGTTACATCCTTCGTGGGGGCAAGTGTACATGTATACAACGCTTGACTGCTGTAGAGGGTTCTCCGTCGGCTTCGGGCTGTTTTTGATAAGGAGTTCGGAAGTCTTCTTGGTTTTGTAGAATATTATCAGGTTTATGTTTTGGTTAGGAGTAGTGCTTTTTACTCCTTTACGGATTATTTCTTTCATTATTCTTTCCTCTTTTATATGTTCACTGTGCATGGTTGATTTGTAATATAATTTTATTGGGGGTGTTGTGGTTTCTGTTCTAGGTTCTGAATTATACCAACGGTCCAAGTGTCTTCTTATAGCAGCGTTTATTTCCGCGTTGCTATATCCGTTGTTCACCAATACCTGAGTTACTCTTTCAAACTGAAAGAGTAACTTTCAGTTTGAAGGAGTAAACTTTCAAACTGAAAATTGAAAATGAGTTTTGGAGAACTCCTATTCCAATTAAGCCCTGATGCTAAGAAAATAGTTAGAGGGATAAACGGGTTTCGGATAGACACTTAACTTGTATTTGTAGACAGCGTGTTGACAATGGTACACCTTTGGGTTCCATAACACTACGTCCAAGTAAAATTAACAGGAGCCGAATTTGCTCCTGTGTGAGCCTCTGGTCTCGTATAACAATGGCTGCCCTCCTTCCCCACTGACGCCTGGCCTACTTTGTCCAGATTTCAGAAAGTGATAGAAGGGTCACATTTACTCTACTTTAATATTGATAATTAAGTTAATTTATATAAGATGTTTTTATGATGGTAAAGTCCAAAGACTAATGTATTTAAGAATAATTCCCAGCAGAATAGCTGGTGAATTATAATAGTATGTGGTGATGATATCCCGTTTTCTTTAGACGGTAATTCCACTACAAGTTACGTTTTCTATGGGTAACTTGTTTATACAACACAGCTCTTATCTGTCTGTATGATATTATTGTTAAATGGTGTCGGATTTTCCGACAATATATATATATATATATATATATATATATATATATATATATATATATATATATATATATATATATATATATATATATATATATATATGAGTATATTTTGGTAGCAGTCTTTCCTGTAGACATATATTATTAAATATGACCGAAAAAGTAAGATTAATAATTCTAACACGAATTTTCTCAATCTTTCGTACATTTCTTTTCACTGTTGGAGGTAAATCAAAAATCAATTCTCCAAAATTCATTTTTATTTCTAGTCTGACGCGACACGAGCGCGTTTCGTAAAACTTATAACATTTTCAAAGACTTTAGTTTACAAATACACAACTGAATAGAACTTACGCATCTCCGATTTTATATCTACATTTGAGTGAGGTGGCATTAATAGGGTATTAATTTCATCAACACAAGACAGAACAAGAGGTGGTATTAATAGGGTATTAATTTCATCAACACAAGACAGAACACGAAACAATGGGTATTGAATAGAAGTGTTTGTAGAAATCCTATTGGTCCATATTTCTTGATGCTTCTATATTGGAGCGGAGTCTTGAGGTGGGTAGAATATAGTTGTGCATTAATTGGCTGTTGATTACTGGTGTTGACTTCTTGATGTGTAGTGCCTCGCAAACGTCATGCCGCCTGCTATCGCTGTATCTATCGATGATTTCTGTGTTGTTTACTAGGATTTCTCTGGCGATGGTTTGGTTGTGGGAAGAGATTATATGTTCCTTAATGGAGCCCTGTTGCTTATGCATCGTTAAACGCCTAGAAAGAGATGTTGCTGTCTTGCCTATATACTGGGTTTTTTGGAGCTTTCAGTCCCCAAGAGGGCATTTAAAGGCATAGACGACGTTAGTCTCTTTTAAAGCGTTCTGTTTTGTGTCTGGAGAGTTTCTCATGAGTAGGCTGGCCGTTTTTCTGGTTTTATAGTAAATCGTCAGTTGTATCCTCTGATTTTTGTCTGTAGGGATAACGTTTCTATTAACAATATCTTTCAGGACCCTTTCCTCCGTTTTATGAGCTGTGGAAAAGAAGTTCCTGTAAAATAGTCTAATAGGGGGTAAAGGTGTTGTGTTAGTTGTCTCTTCAGAGGGTGCATGGCGTTTCACTTTCCTTCTTATGATGTCTTCGACGAAACCATTGGAGAAGCCGTTGTTGACTAGGACCTGCCTTACCCTACTTCCTTACCCTTACCCTTACCCTATACCCCCTATTAGACTATTTTACAGGAACTTCTTTTCCATAGCTCATAAAATGGAGGAAAGGGTCCTGAAAGATATTGTTAATAGAAACGTTATCCCTACAGACAAAAATCAGAGGATACAACTGACGATTTACTATAAAACCAGAAAAACGGCCAGCCTACTCATGAGAAACTCTCCAGACACAAAACAGAACGCTTTAAAAGAGACTAACGTCGTCTATGCCTTCAAATGCCCTCTTGGGGACTGTAAGCTCCAAAAAACCCAGTATATAGGCAAGACAACAACATCTCTTTCTAGGCGTTTAACGATGCATAAGCAACAGGGCTCCATTAAGGAACATATAATCTCTTCCCACAACCAAACCATCGCCAGAGAAATCCAAGTAAACAACACAGAAATCATCGATAGATACAGCGATAGCAGGCGGCTTGACGTTTGCGAGGCACTACACATCAAGAAGTCAACACCAGCAATCAACAGCCAATTAATGCACAACTATATTCTACCCACCTCAAGACTCCGCTCCAATATAGAAGCATCAAGAAATATGGACCAATAGGCTTTCTACAAACACTTCTATTCAATACCCATTGTTTCGTGTTCTGTCGTGTGTTGATGAAATTAATACCCTATTAATACCACCTCTTGTTCTGTCTTGTGTTGATGAAATTAATACCCTATTAATGCCACCTAACCCCATCCACCTCACTCAAATGTAGATATAAAATCGGAGAAGCGTAAGTTCTATTCAGTTGTGTATTTGTAAACTAAAGTCTTTGAAAATGTAATAAGTTTTACGAAACACGCTCGTGTCGTGTCAGACTAGAAATAAAAATGAATTTTGGAGAATTGATTTTTGATTTACCTCCAACAGTGAAAAGAAATGTACGAAAGATTGAGAAAATTCGTGTTAGAATTATTAATCTTACTTTTCGGTCATATTTAATAATATATATATATATATATATATATATATATATATTATATATATATATATATATATATATATATATATATATAATATATATATATATATATATATATATATATGTCGTACCTAGTAGCCAGAACGCACTTCTCAGCCTACTATGCAAGGCCCGATTTGCCTAATAAGTAAAGTTTTCATGAATAAAGTTTTTCATGAGTTTCCACACACACTATATATATATATATATATATGTCGTACCTAGTAGCCAGAACGCACTTCTCAGCCTACTATGCATGGACCGATTTGCCTAATAAGCCAAGTTTTCCTGAATTAATATATTTTTTCTAATTTTTTTCTTATGAAATGATGAAGCTACCCATTTCATTATGTATGAGGTCATTTTTTTTTTATTGGAGTTAAAATTAACGTAGATATATATATATATATATATATATATATATATATATATATAAATATATATATATATATATATATATATATATATATATATATATATATATGTCGTACCTTGTAGCCAGAACGCACTTCTCAGCCTACTATGCAAGGCCCGATTTGCCTAATAAGCCAAGTTTTCCTGAATTAATATATTTTCTCTAATTTTTTTCTTATGAAATGATAAAGCTGTCCATTTCATTATGTATGAGGTCAATTTTTCTTTATTGGAGTTAAAATTAACTTAGATATATGACCGAACCTAACAAACCCTACCTAACCTAACCTAACCTATCTTTATAGGTTAGGTTAGGTTAGGTAGCCGAAAAAGTTAGGTTAGGTAGGTTAGGCAAATCGGGCCTTGCATAGTAGGCTGAGAAGTGAGTTCTGGCTACTAGGTACGACATATATATATATATATATATATATATATATATATATATATATATATATATATATATATATATATATATATATATATATATATATATATATATTTATTAATTTATTTATTTATTAGTATATTTTGGTAGCAGTCTTTCTTGTAAACATATGTTGTTAAATATTGCCGAAAAAGTAAGATTAATAATTCTAACACGAATTTTCTCAATATTTCTTATGTTTCTTTTTACTGTCGATGGTAATTGAAAAATCAATTCTCCAAAATTCATTTTTATTTCTATCTGATGCGACACTGGAACGCGTTTCATAATAACTTATTACATTTTCAAAGACTTTAGTTTACACACACACACAACTATAACCTGCAAACACTAAACAGAGTTTTACTATGCTATCATTTAAACGGCTTTAGTCTTATGTACTCGCATATGGGTGAGGTGATATGTTTTAACAGTTATGGATGAGGTGAACAAAACTTTCAACACAAGACAGAGCAAACTTTCAACACAAGACAGAACACGGTGCAATGGGTATAAATTTTAAAATTAAAGGGAAAAATGGAAATAACCGGATAGGGCCTATTGGCCCATATTTCTTGACTAACACTAACACACTACCACCACTCACTATCACCACCTCCACTACCTACCACTACCACACTACCACCACCTCAACATACTACCACCACACACTACCACCCCCACCACATACTACAACTACCACCACACACTACCACCCCCACCACATACTACAACTACCACCACACACTATAGCCACCACCACACACTACCCCCACCACCTCACACTACAACCACCACCACACACTACAACTACCACCACAAGACATGATGACAACCACCACCACCACACACACTACAACCACCACCACACACTACCACCTTCACCACACACTAGAACCACGACGACTCACTACAACCACCACCACCACCACACACTACCACCACCACACACTACAACAACCACTCAAAACTCCCACCACTACACATTACCACCACCCCCACACACTACCATTATCACCACTCACTACCACCACCACCACATACTACAACCACCACCACACACTACCACCACCTCCACACACTAACACCACTACCACTACCACACACTACCACCACCACCACACAATACCACCACCACCACCACACACTACAACTACCACCACACACTACAAACTACCACCACACACTACCACCACCAGCACACACTACCACTACTGCAACACACTTCAACCACCACCACACACTACAACCACCACCACACACTACAACTACCATCACACACTACAACCACCACCACCACACATTACAACCACCACCACACACTACAACTACCACCACACACTACCACCACCACCACCACACACTACCACCACCACCACACACTACCACCACCACCACACACTACAACCACCACCACACACTACAACTACCATCACACACTACAACCACCACCACCACACATTACAACCACCACCACACACTGCAACCACAACCACACACTACCACCACCACCACACACTACAACTACCACCACACACTACAACCACCACCACACACTACCATCACCACCACAAACTACCACCACCACCACACACTACCACCACCACCACACACTACAACTACCATCACACACTACCATCACCAACACACACTACAACTACCATCACACTCTACAACCACCACCACCAAACACTACAACAACCACCAAACACTACAACCACCACCACTCACCACCATCACCACCACACACTACCACCACCACCACACACTACAACTACCACCACACACTACAACCACCACCACTCACCACCATCACCACCACACACTACCTACCACCACCACACACTACAACTACCACCAAACACTACCACCACCACCACACACTACCATCACTACCACACACTACAACCACCACCACTACACACTACAACCACCACCACTCACTACCATCCCCACTAGAAACTACAACCACCACCACTCACTACAGCAACCACCACCATACACTACATCTAGTATAACACACTACCACTACTACCACAACCACACACTACCACCACAACCACACACTACCACGACCACTACACACTACCATTACCAACACTACACATTACCACCACCACCACATACAAGCACCACATACACACACTACCACAACCACCACACACTACCACCACCTCCACACACTGCAACCACCACCACACACTACAACTACCATCACACACTACCATCACCAACACACACTACAACTACCATCACACGCTACAACCACCACCACCAAACACTACAACAACCACCAAACACTACAACCACCACCACTCACCACCATCACCACCACACACTACCACCACCACCACACACTACAACTACCACCACACACTACAACCACCACCACTCACCACCATCACCACCACACACTACCACCACCACCACACACTACAACTACCACCACACACTACAACCACCACCACTCACCACCATCACCACCACACACTACCACCACCACCACACACTACAACTACCACCACACACTACAACTACCACCAAACACTACAACCACCACCTCACAATACCATCACCACCACACACTACAACCACCACTACCAAACATTACAAACACCACCACACACTGCAACCACCACCACACTACCACTACCACCACCAACAGCACCACTCACCACCATCACCACCACACACTACCATGACCACCACACACTACAACTACCATCACACACTACAACCACCACTACCACACATTACAACCATCACCACACACTGCAACCATCACCACACACTACAACTACCACCACACAATACAACCACCACCACTCACCACCATCACCATCACGCACTACCACCACCACCACACACTACAACTACCACCAAACACTACAACCACCACCACACACTACCATCACTACCACACACTACAACCACCACTACCACACATTACAACAACCACCACACACTGCAACCACAACCACACACTACCACCACCACCACACACTACAGCTACCACCACACACTACAACCACCACCACACACTACCACCACCACCACACACTACCACCACCACCACACACTGCAACCACCACTACACACTACAACTACCATCACACACTACCATCACCAACACACACTACAACTACCATCACACGCTACAACCACCACCTCCAAACACTACAACAACCACCAAACACTACAACCACCACCACTCACCACCATCACCACCACACACTACCACCACCACCACACACTACAACTACCACCACACACTACAACCACCACCACTCACCACCATCACCACCACACACTACCACCACCACCACACACTACAACTACCACCACACACTACAACCACCACCACTCACCACCATCACCACCACACACTACCACCACCACCACACACTACAACTACCACCACACACTACAACTACCACCAAACACTACAACCACCACCTCACACTACCATCACCACCACACACTACAACCACCACTACCAAACATTACAAACACCACCACACACTGCAACCACCACCACACTACCACTACCACCACATACTACCACCACCAACAGCACCACTCACCACCATCACCACCACACACTACCATCACCACCACACACTACAACTACCCTCACACACTACAACCACCACTACCACACATTACAACCACCACCACACACTGCAACCATCACCACACACTACAACTACCACCACACAATACAACCACCACCACTCACCACCATCACCATCACGCACTACCACCACCACCACACACTACAACTACCACCAAACACTACAACCACCACCACACACTACCATCACTACCACACACTACAACCACCACTACCACACATTACAACAACCACCACACACTACAACCACCACCACACACTACCACCACCACCACACACTGCATCCACCACCACACACTACAACTACCATCACACACTACCATCACCACCACACACTACAACTACCATCACACACTACAACCACCACCACCAAACACTACAACCACCACCAAACACTACAACCACCACCACCACCACACACTACCACCACCACCACACACTACAACTACCACCACACAATACAACCACCACCACTCACCACCATCACCACCACACACTACCACCACCACCACACACTACAACTACCACCAAACACTACAACCACCACCTCACACTACCATCACCACCACACACTACAACCACCACTACCACA
Organism: Procambarus clarkii; assembly: GCF_040958095.1. Lineage (NCBI taxonomy): Eukaryota > Metazoa > Arthropoda > Malacostraca > Decapoda > Cambaridae > Procambarus > Procambarus clarkii. The sequence goes on along the minus strand of NC_091176.1, from coordinate 43,179,832 downwards.
CATTGCAACCACCACCACACACTGCAACCACCACCATACACTACCACTACCACCACATACTACCACCACCAACAGCACCACTCACCACTATCACCACCACACACTACCATCACCACCACACACTACAACTACCATCACACACTACAACCACCACTACCACACATTACAACCACCACCACACACTGCAACCATCACCACACACTACAACTACCACCACACACCACAACCACCACCACTCACCACCATCACCACCACACACTACTACCACCACCACACACTACAACTACCACCAAACACTACCGCCACCACCACACACTACCATCACTACCACACACTACAACCACCACTACCACACATTACAACCACCACCACACACTACAACCACCCCCACACACTACCACCACCACAACCACACACTACAACCACCACCACTCACTACCTCCACCACACATTACAACCACCACTACACACTACAACCACCACCACTCACTACCATCCCCACTAGAAACTACAACCACCACCTCTCACTACAGCAACCACCACCATACACTACATCTAGTATAACACACTACCACTACTACCACAACCACACACTACCACCACAACCACACACTACCACGACCACTACACACTACCATTACCACCACTACACATTACCACCACATACAAGCACCACATACACACACTACCACAACCACCACACACTACCACCACCTCCACACACTACCACCTCCACACACTTCCTCCTCCACCACACATTACCACTACTTCCACACATTACCACCACTACCACAACCCCACGCTACCACGACCACTACACACTACCACCACTCCCCCTCCAAACCACACAATACTACTACCACACCACCACCACTACTACCACACAACCACCACTTCCACACTACACACCACCACCACCACTCAGCTCTCATTTGCTGAAATGCTTAAAAAGAGCCCTGAAGCTAGGTCTGCAGTTAAGGAAGTTGCCATGGAAGTGGCTTCCTCTCAGGAAGCACAGCTAGATGTACTAGCCGGCTGATAGAGAGAAAAAGAGCAGTAGTAGTAGCAGGCATTAAAGAACAAACAGGGACCAGACCAAAGGAGCGGAGAGACAAGGACAAAAACATAGTTACAGAGATCCTTAAAGAGGTAAGGATGGAGGGAACTGAACAAAATGTTGAAAAGGTTTTCAGGCTTGGAAAGTACAAAAAGGATAGAGATCGAATGATAAAGGTGGTATTCATGAGCGAAATCACGAAAGAGGAACTGTTAGCAAGGAAGAGCGGTCTAGCAAATGTAGAGAAGTTCAAAAAAATATTCCTGCAGAGGGATGTGACAAGGGAAGAGAGAAAGCAGGCAGCAGACACGAGGAAGGAGCGCAGAAAGAGAGAAAGGAATCACGGAGCCACAACCCCGATCCCTACAATCCCAGAGGGCAGTGAGGAACCCTTCTCATACAGTGCAATAGCCACAGGGAGTGCGGCACCACCCCCACATTCTATCCAACAGACACCCTACCTGCCCCAACCCCTGTCAGCCCCCCACTAAGTACACACCTAAGGCACCCTCCCCCCTCCTCCCACTCACCCCCCCTCCTACACTCCCCCCTCCCCCCAGGACCTCCCATCTCCCCCATCCCCCAAGCCCTCCCTTCTTCCACATGCCCTCCCGTCTCTCCCACCCACAAGCCCTCCGTTCTCCCCCGCCCCCCACTCCAACTAAGCCTTCCCCTCTCCACCACTCCCCAAAACCCTCCCCTCTTCCTCACCCACCTCAGCCTTCCCTTTAGCCCCACGCCCCCCAAGTTCTCCCCCCTTTACTGCCCCCCCACAACCCCCCCCCCTTCTCGCCCATCCCCCCAACCCTCCCCCTCTCACCCCTCTCCCTCTCCCCTCCCGCTCTCACCCCCCCCATCCCTCCCCCTCTCACCCACCCCCCTACCCTCCCCCTCCCCCCCAACCCCCAAGCCCTTCCTCCTCCACCAGTCTCCCCATACCAGATCCTCCCAACTCCCACTCACCCCAGACCCCACAGGTCCCCCCCACAGGAGAAGTAGAAGAGAGTCAGTTTCAGGGTAATGTACTCGAACATATTTGGGCTCACAAGCAAGGCAAGTGAACTAAGGGAAAGAGCACAAAAAGTGAACCCAGATGTAATCGGACTCACTGAAACAAAACTCTCTGGAATCATAACAAATGCCGTGTTTCCCCAGGAGTACACAGTAATAAGGAAAGAGAGGGAAGGTAGGGGAGGAGGCGGAGTGGCCCTACTCATGAGAAAGGAATTGAGTTTTAAGGAGATGGCTATCCCAGGCTGTGAGGGTTTCAGAGACTACATAGCAGGCACCATGACAATGGGAGGACCAAGAATAGTAGTAGCAGTAATATATAACCCTCCACCAAATGACAGAAGACCCAGTCAAGAGTACGAAAACAACAACATGGCAGTTAACACTATAATTGAGAGGGCAACCTCTGCTGCCTGTAGAAATAGATCTCACCTGCTCATCATGGGGGACTTCAATCACGGAAGGATTGACTGGGAGTACAAGGAACCGCATGGAGGCGAGGATACGTGGAGAGCCAAACTACTGGAAGTGGTGACTAGAAACGTTTTAACCCAGCATGTCAGGGAACCCAGAAGCATGAGAGGAAATGACGAACCAGCGAGACTCGACCTGGTCTTCACCCTGAACGACTCTGACATAAGAGAAATCGGTTTTGAGGCCCCAGTAGGAATGAGCAACCACAGTGTATTGGTGTTTGAGTACCTGATTGAAGAAGGAATTATTGAACTCGAGGAGGGATACCGAAACCAAAAGGTTAGCATACCGAAAGGGAAACTATGAGGAGATAAGAAAATTCCTAACAGATATAGCATGGGAAACAGAGCTCAGGGAAAAGACGGCCCAAGATATGATGGACTACATCACGTAAAAGTGCAAGGACGCAGCAAACAAGTTTGTCCCAGCCCAAAAGGAAAACAGTGAAATGAAGATGAGAAAACCATGGTTTAATCAGAGATGTAGGCTAGCTAAGCAGCAAAGGAGAAAAATGGCATGGAGAAAGACTCAGCCTAAATTGCTGCATAGCCACATCAGGAGAAAATCAACAGTAAAGGAACAGGTTATGAAATTAAGGATAGGGGGCAGAAGGATTCACTACAAACGACAAGGAGGTGTGTGAGGAACTGAATAAGAAATTCCAGGAGGTCTTCACCTTAGAGCAAGGAGAAATCCCAAAGATAAGAGAGGGAATAGCTAACCAGGAACCACTGGAAGAGTTTGAGATTACCAGCGAGGAAGTAAGGAAGTGTTTACTAGAGTTGGATGTGACGAAGGCTATAGGCCCAGATGGAATCTCCCCTTAGATACTAAAGGAAGGAGCAGAAGAACTGTGCTTACCACTCTCCATAGTGTATAACAAATCACTGGCAACAGGGGAACTGCCAGAAATTTGGAAAGCAGCTAATGTAGTCCCAATATACAAGAAAGGGGATAGACAGGAGGCACTGGATTACAGGCCAGTGTCCCTAACCTACATACCATGCAAGCTGATGGAGAGGATTGTGCGAAGAAAGCTAGTGGAGCACCTGGAGCGAAAGAACTTTGTAACACAGCATCAACATGGGTTCAGGGATGGCAGGTACTGCCTCACAGGGTTACTTGAATTCTACAACCAGGCAAGAAAGAGGAGGGTGGGCAGAGTGTATATTTTTGGATTGTCAAAAAGCCTTTCATATTGTGCCACACAAGAGGCTAGTGAAAAAGCTGGAGATGCAGGCAGGAGTGAAAGGGAAGGTATTCCATTGGATGCAGGAATACCTAAGCAACAGGAGACAACGAGTCAGTGTGAGGGGTGAGGTCTCAGATTGGCAAGACGTTACGAGTGGAGTCCCGCAGGGTTCAGTCCTTGGGCCTATACTGTTTCTGAAATATGTAAATGATCTCCCAGAGGGTATAGAATCGTTTCTCTCAATGTTTGCCGATGATGCAAAAATTATGAGGAGGATTGAAACTGAGGACGATAGTAGGAGGCTACAAGATGACCTAGGCAGACTGAGTGAATGGTCCAACAAATGGCTGTTGAAGTTCAACCCGAGTAAATGCATAGTAATGAAACTAGGCAGTGGACACAGGAGGCCAGACACAGGATACAGAATAGGAGATGAAGTACTTAATGAAATGGACAGAGAGAAAGACCTAGGAATTGATATCACACCAAACCTGTCTCTTGAAGCCCACATAAAAAAATAACGTCTACGGCATATGCGAGGCTGGCTAATATCAGAACAGCGTTCAGGAACCTATGTAAGGAATCATTCAGAATCTTGTACACCACATATGTAAGACCAATCCTGGAGTATGCGGCCCCAGCATGGAGTCCGTACCTTGTCAAGCACAAGACGAAGCTGGAAAAAGTCCAAAGGTATGCCACTAGACTAGTCCCAGAGCTAAGAGGCATGAGTTACGAGGAAAGGCTGTGGGAAATGCACCTTACGACACTGGAAGACAGAAGAGTAAGGGGAGACAGAGAGTAAGAGAGAGAAGAAAAATAAAGAAAGAAGAAGAGTGAGAGAGGAGAGGAGAAGAAGAATAGAGAGAGAAAGAGAGAAGAAGAAGAATAGAGGAAGAGAGAAGAATAAGAAGAGAGAGAGAGATAGAGAAGGAGAGAGAGAGAGAAAGATAGAGAAGGAGAGAGAAGAGAGAGAGAGAGACAGACAGATCGAGACAGAAGAAGAGAGAGAAAGAGGAGAAGAAGCAAAAGAGAGAACAAGAGAGAGAGATAAGAAGAAGAGAGAGAGAGAGAGAAGAAGAGGAGAGAGAGAGAGAATGGGAAGAAGAACAGAGAGAGAGAGAAGAAGAGGAGATTGTGTGAGAGAGACAGAGACAGAGAGAAGACTGTTATAAATAATAGTGTGTGGGGCTTCTATGGGGGACTGGTCCTATTAGGGGTAAGGGTAGTTAGAAGACAAGAGTATCAAATATGGGAGAGCTAAAAGGCCCGGCCCCCAAAATAAACTATCCACAGTAGTAATAACTTGCTACTAGACCATATATGTTAGTCTAAGGGTTGATCAATGCGCTCCCACACAGGAAGAAGGGATACTCTGTAATTCATGTACTTACTTAATAACCCCTTAACAACCCCCCATATACACTCACACCAATAACAATAATAATAATAACTTTACCACACTATCTTACGTTAAAAGCCTTGGTCCACATAGGCAGGATACAAGGTTTACACTTATAACAAGCTAGGGTAAAGAACTACTGGATAAGCACTGAAGCTGGATGCAGCTTAGGGTAGTGAGACCCCACGTGGTACCCTAATACAAAACACAACACTTAGGGTTACCCAAAACACTGGCAACTACTACCCCCAGGTCTCACCAATCGTTACTACCAGAGAAGGTACACTTAGAAATCATACAATACTTAACTTAATGGTACAGGAACTTAAGGTAAGGGAAATAAGTAAGAAGAGAAGGGAGGAGATTAGGGGTGCAGCCACAGAGTAGGTCTCGTCCGCACGAACGCCAGCCAGAGAAGGACCTCCTAGCGACCAGCTAGGCCTCCCATGTCGTGGTGCCGGAAGGAGCCTAATTGATCGTGCAGCTAAGCACATTAAAGATCTTCCCCTATGCAATGTATTGTTACTTTGCAAATTATTAGAAAGTATTAGTAAGCAAAGTTGGTGCCTATGTTATTATTTAATAATCAACCCCCAGCTCAGTCTTTAAATGCTCTTTGAGAAACAATAATAGTCTTACGTCTGGCAGGGAAGATACAAACAATTGCCGCTCGAGATGCACTCAACTGTACTACCAGAAAGTTTAATAGTTCAATTTTGACCTCTGGTTTCCACTGGAGAACCCAGGGTCGTAACAAAGACAAAGAGAAAGAGAGAGGGAGAGAGAGAGAGAAGACAAAGAGATTGTGTGTGAGAGAGAGAAGAAAAAAGAGAGAGAGAGAGAGAGAGAGAGAAGACAAAGGGATTGCGAGAGAGAGAGAGAGAGAAGACAAAGGGATTGCGAGAGAGAGAGAGAGAGAGAGAAACTGGAGAGATTGAGAAGAAAAAGAGAGAGGAAGAATGAAAAGAATATGAAGAGAGAGACAAGAGTGAGAGAGAGAGAGAGAGAGAGAGAGAGAGAGAGAGAGAGAGAGAGAGAGAGAGAGAGAGAGAGAGAGAAACTGGAGAGATTGAAAAGAAAAAGAAAGAGAAAGGGAGAATGAAAAGAATATGAAGAGAGAGACAGATAAGAAGAAGTAGAAGAGAGAGAGAGAGACAAAAGAAGAAAAGATAGAGAGAAGAACAGAGATATGAGCGAGCGAGAGAGCGCGCGAGAGAGAGAGAAGAAGAAGAGGAGAGAGAGAGAAAGAGAAGAAGAAGAGAAAGAAAATAGGAAAAGAGAGTGAGAAGAAGAGAGATTTGAAGAGAGCGAGAGAAAGAAGATGAAAGAGAGAGAGAGAGAGAGAGAGAAGTAGGATAGAGAAAAGATGAAGAGAGAGAAAGAAGAAATAGAAAAGAGAGAGATCAGGAATAGAGAAAAGAGAAGAAAAGAGAGTGAAGAGAGAGTGTACTCTGATATTCAGAGAACATTTTCATATGTATGAGAGTGTTGAGTGTTATCACATTAGGTGTAAAATTGCCATTTAAGTTTGATTATGCAAGGGGTTTACGCCCCTTTGACTCACAAGATGGCACCAGGCTACTTTGTTTCCCGCCAAAGCGTCGTGGCACCTGCTGGCACCTAATTGGCCAGGTAGGGTCACGTGCTGGAAGTGACCAATGACGAGAGCCCTCGGGCGTAGTGACGTCACGAGACGGAGGGCTCCCAGGGCAGCTAGCAGAGTACATCGCGGACCATCATAGAGTGTGGACACGCTCGAGTAAGCTCTAGATCTAGAGGCTAGAGAGCCCCTACCAGTAGACTTAAGCATCGCTTTGATACTGCAAACATTCAGGGAGGTCATCCAACTCCCGTGGAGTGTTAAGAAGCAAGAATTGGCCGGGTTAGAGAGTCTAGAGCTCTATTATCAAGAGTCAGCAGCACGGACGAACGTTGGGCTGGGGACGTCTGGGACGCCAAGCGGACGACGTTCTAAATATCAAGCGAGTAGCGACAGCCGGGCCAAGTCTACTGGAAGAGAGGTGAGAAGGAGCTGCTGGATTGCAAGTGGTGTCTATAGTGCCAATGAGAGGAGGAAGAGGACAATGGCACAGCTACCTGTCTCCAGTAGCCTGAAGAAGAGCAGGAGGAGGACAGTGCCTGCCGGGTGTGAGGATGACGAAAATGCGTTACTACAAGGATGACTGAGGAACTTGTGTGTGGGAAACTGATCAATGGAAGACCAGACGCCAGGACCAGGAACCTCAACATCCCTCACCAGACGACGGGTCGGCCTCATAACGGAATGAAGTAAGGTAGATAATTATCCCTCCCTTTACCCCTTTGATCTAAGCGAGCTAGGATATTTTGTATATCGTGAACATTTCTTGTTACCATTTATTGTTTTATGTGACAGAGTGTTAGGCTAGGAGCGAAGGAGCTCATATAGGCATGAGTTGGTGTGTGTGAACATAAATATGTAGATGCAATGACTTTAGTGCACCTGGAAGTAGTGGCTGCTTTTCAAGAGGCCAGAAACGAATTTTGAATCGTCCAGCTGATCGTGTTGCCAGAAGCACGAGGTGTGTGCCTGCTGACTGACAGTTGGACCCAATCAGCTAATCGTGTTGCCAGAGGTGCAAGGTGTGTTCCCGTCGACTAATAGTCGGACCCAATCAGCTGATTGTGTTGCCTGAGGCGCGAGGTGTGTCGCGGCCGACTGACAGTTGGACCCGACCAGCTAACCGGGTTGCCAGAGGCGCAACATGAGGAGTGTTGCTGCCATCGGACAATTACACTTATATGATTTCTTTATGCAAGTTTATATATTTCTTCAGTAAACTTTTAATCTTACCAATGTGTTTGAGTGAGCCTCCATTCTCTAGGGCTATTTTGAGTGAAACCATTTATGCCACCTTACATTGCACATGAGATTGCATCCTTGATTTAAGATAACTAATGAGACCACTGACGTGTTGCTGGGACACGAGTATAAACACCCAGCTGGCGACCTTGAAAAGACTAGATAGAGAAAGAGAGAGTATCCCATAGTCATCAAGACCGGCAGGTTCAGCCGTGAGACCAGTGGGCTTGAACCTATCAACTCGCTATGGGCGCAGATGAGGCCAGCCCTTGGTAGACTGGGAAGCCCCCGGGGCGAGCAGTGGCTCCAGGTATGGAGGGGCGAAGACCCGTGGGAGCAGACCCAACCATATACGGTAGGAAGGGGTGCGAACCTTGACAGTTGCGACCTTGCCAGGATTATTGAACAACAGTGTTGCCAAGGATTGCAAGTGCAGTGACGAGAGTTCCAAGGTCGATATTGGGTAACGATTTTGGATCTGTGATCTCGGTTTACACTGCTCGCTAGTGTATTTCCTTGTATATGATTACTCAATAGCCTAGAGATGGAAGATGATAGAGTGAATAAATTTATTGAGTCAAGGAACGAGCAGGCATTGGAAGAGTGCACCAACACCCAGCTGCAGCTAGTGGCGGACCACTTAGGGTTAAAGTTGAGGTCCTCCAAGGTGGCAGAGCGGGGGATTGAGATCATGGCTCAGCTCAAAGCCCGAGAGGAGGCCTCCAGGGAAGAACCGTCCCAAGCACCTGCCAGTGTTGATGTGAACCGGAGCGACGAGGGAAGCAGCAGAGGATCCAGCGGTAGCAGCAGGAGAAGTATAAAGCTGGAAATAATGAAGATGCAGCTCGAAGCCCAGCTGAAGCGAGAGGAGTTCGAAGCTCAGCTGAAGCGAGAGGAGCGTGAGCGCGAAGCCCAACTGAAGCAAGAGGAGCGCGATGCTCAGCTGAAGCGAGAAGAGCACGAAGTCCAGCTGGAGTGAGAGGAGCATGAGCGCAAAGCCCAGCTGGAGCAAGAGGAGCGTGAGTGCGAAGCCCAGCTGAAGCGAGAGGGGCGCGAAGCCCAGCTGAAGCGAGAGGGGCGCGAAGCCCAGCTGAAGCGAGAGGGGCGCGAAGCCCAGCTGAAGCGTGAGAAGTGCGAACCTCAACTGCAGAGAGAGGAAGGAGAAAGACAACTGCGACGGACGGAAATATAGGGGAAGAAGGAGGTCGAGTTGCGTCGAGTTGAGCACGGGCTGCCCTCGCTGCCTGCACGGTGGGATGACTTCAAGGCCCGGGAGCGCGATCTATCCACCTTTGACCCTCTAGAGGCTGAGGCTTTCTTCGATCATTTTGAGAGGATAGCAACATTCATGGAATGGACGGAAGAGGATTGGGCTGCGTTAGTGCAGAGTAGATTGACTTGTGAGGCCAAGGAGGCTTATAACATGTTGGACATCGAGGAGTGAGCCACATACGACACAATCAAGAAAGCAGTGCTCCACTCGTATAGACTGACCCCCGGAGGTCTACAGGAAACGCTTACGCGAGTGCACAAGATCATCCGGAAGGTCATATGATGAGACTGCTCAGGACATGGAGCGCAGGTTCTTACGATGGTTGAAGGCCGAAGAGGTAGAGACGATGGAGAAGCTGAAACAGTTGATTGTGATGGAAAAATTCATGTCGATGCTCTATCCAGAACTCAAGGTCAGAGTAAAGGTGGCAGGTATTAAGGATTACATTGGTTTTGGAAAAGTTGTTCAATGTCAACCAATATTTTTTGACTAGTTGTATAAGAAAAGGGCTGCAATTTTTCCAAGTTGCAGTACTGCAGCGTAAATAGAAAGGGAGATTTTTTGTTTTTTGTTTTTTTCAACGAATTTTACACATTTTCAAGTCTGAATAAATATACACACCTTTCAGATATAATCATTCTATGACACTTCTCTGACACATTAGCATATAATAAAGGATCTGTCGATAGATAATTTCCAAAACATCTTTAGTTTTCCTAATGCAAATTTTCAAATTTCCCCCCAAAAATTATGCAAATATGTCATGTTTATTGCTATTATAAAATCAATAAATGAACTTAGAGAAAAAAAAACTATCAACAAAATTGAGAGACATGTACTCCACATATACGGTGTAAGTTTCATGTAAACTGAATAAAAAATGAAAAAGTTATTTGAACGTTTATGTTACTTCAAATAAATACGAAAATAATAAAGTCTAAGGTGCTGCCATCTGTGGCTGAAGTTGACATCAACCAGTTTTCTCCAAAATTGACACCCTTACAGATAGGCTTATGTGCAGTCAGGTGCACGAGTTTCATGCAAATTGTTCGATAAAAAAAAAAAATTGAAAAAAATATATATTTTTTTTAATTTAAATTTGTTTTCTAATAAAATTAATTATAATATTTTTTTAATATTTTTTATTGTGATAGCTGAGAGTCATAGATATGATTTCAGTTTACACTTGGGCTTGATAATCGTTGTTGACAATTTTGGAATAATTTTGACACCTACTTCAATATTTTTTTTTCGCCCTTCCTATTTATGCTACGATGCTGAGACTTGGGACAGATCAAACTCTTTTCATGTACAACTCGTCAAAAACGTTTGATTGAAATCGAACCAGTTTTCATTTAATTCATTTCTGGGGAAATCGGAATCTAAATCCCCCTTAAGGCTGCTGCAGACAATGCCGACATGCTAGAGGAGGCACTACATCTCAGAAAGGAGGGACCGCCCAGACACTCGCCATACCCAAGGTTTGGAAGGAACTTCAAGAGTTCAGGAGGAGCAGGGACTCTCCCAAGAGTACTTTACCCAGTGAGGTAAGCCGGTGCAAGAGTTCAGGGGAACTGGTGAGGAGACCCCAAGGGGAAAATGCCGGGACTGGTGCTGGAGCAGGGAACGCTGCCAGGGAGATGACGATCGGGGGCACGAGGAGGACCCAGGGGACGGCGGTTTCCGGGAGCGTTGCCCGAGTGACCGGTGGAGGGTCGCCTCCCAGGAGAGGCAGGTGTTTTAATTGTGGCGGGCGTGGACACTTCGCACGTGAGTCTTGACCAGGCAACACGGAAATGTGGCACTGGTCAGAATGGTCGACCAAGGAGCCGAGGATATTTCGAGCAGATCTACCCTAGAAAGGGAGGAAAAGATTCATCCTTTTATTTGTGAGGGTACTGTGAGAATAAAGGGGGCCGACCCCATTCCAGTGAAGATGTTAAGAGATACTGGGGAGGAGTTTACATTTGTGAGTGAGACCCTATTCACTGAGGGTTATGAGAACACCAGTGTGGGGGTGGCAATGGTGACCACTGTGGGTGGCCCAGTGAGAATGCCCCTTCACGAGGTGACATAAGACTCTGACTATGGCTGCAAGATCCTAGTGGTGGGGGTCTGCGCCTCGATGCCTGAGATGGAGGCTCAGGTCATTTTGGGAAATGACTCCTGTTGGGGATATGTCATCCGAAACCTCGTTAAGGGAGAGGAGTGTTTAGAACACTATAGGAAGGGTGGCAGTGTGTCGGACACCTGGGGAAACGCAAGGGAGATCGCTGAGGTAGCGTTCCCTGTGTGTGCGGTAATCCCGAGACAGTGTGTCGAAGGCTAAACGAGTGGATCTGGTCAGGCTGGAGAGGATGTGCCTGACAGGTTAGGAATCAATCGTCTTTTCGCGGAACCCGGAGGACATATGGAGAGTGGAGGGAACCCGGATGATGGAGTACAGATAACTCTCATCAGTCCTCTCGAGTTGGATCGCACTCAACTGGGCGAGCTGCAGCAGGAGGAGTTTCCCGAGTTGATACGAGAGGACGAGGGAGGTCGCGCTGGACCCAAGACTGCTATGCAATTCTACTTAGAAGAGGGGATGCTGACGAGGCAGTGGAGGCCAGTGAGGATGGAGGCACTAGAGGTGAGACGGCAGGTATGGGTTACCGACTCGTTGCAGAGGAGCAGTGCTAGATGTGGCGCACTCAGTGGACCCTGAAGGTCATCTAGGAGTAACCAAAACACTGAACCGGATCAGGGAACACTTCTATTAGCCGGGAATGGACGCCGACGTGAGACGTCATTGCAAAACATGTCTTCCTGGTAAGAGGGCGGGAAAGAACGTGCCGGCAATACCAAGGGCCCCTCTGCTTCCGGTCCATGCTTTCGGACAAGCGTTCAAGCGTCTACTGGTAGACGGTGTGGGGCCCTTGCCCCGAACGAAGAGAGGGAAGAACTACCTGCTAACGATTATGTGAGCGTCAACGAGGTTTCCGGAAGTGATCCCGGTGCGACATTTAACATCAATGAGTATTATGGGACATCTCCAGCGATTTTTCTCTTGGGTGGGGATGCCCAAAGAGATTCAGACTGATTGTGGGAGCGTGTTCCAATCGAAATGGTTCAGACAAACTATTGCAAGCTGGGGGATAACCCAGATTCGGTCTTCGCCCTACAGACCACAGTCGCAAGGAGCGATCGAGAGGTCCCACTCGACCTTGAAGACCATGTTAAGAGTGTTCTGCGTTGAACAAGGAGCAGAATGGGATGAGGCCGTGTATCCAGCGTTATTTGGGATACGGGTCGCAGTGGTAGAGTCTCTGGGATTCTCGCCGTTTCAACTCGTGTATGGACACGAGGTACGTAGTCCCCTATCGATTCTGAAGGAACGGCTGACGTCGGGAGTGGTCTGAACTCAGTCGACGAATGTGTGTAAATTCAGGGAACGACTTGGAAGTGCGAAGAAATTGGCAGCCGAGCATCCGAGGAAGGCCTGGAGGAAAATGTCCGATTGGTATGATCAGAAGGCTGTCCCAAGGGAGTTCCAGGTTGGGGCTTGGGTGTTGGTGCTGATACCCGGAAGGAGCAAGGTGACTGAACCGCGTTTTGAAGGACCATACAGGGCTGAAAAGCGTATTGGCCAGGTGAACTATGAGGTCAGCAAGCCGGACCGACCCCGTAAGATGCAGGTGTGTCATATAGATCATCTAAAGCTGTATTTCCAGGAAGAAGGAAAGGCCACCGTTCGGAACGGGACGATGCGACCAGAAGGAGAGAGGAGAGCGGTCATGTGTATGAAACTGAGCCAAGAATTACCGAAGGAAGAAGGAAAATGTGCCCGTGATGATGGCACTCATCTCTCCAACACCGAGAGTTTAGGAAGCATCTGGGAGAAGTTACAACATCTGAAAGGGAAGCAGAGGGCCGCCTTGATGACCATTTTGAGGGAGAATGAGTCTCTTTTCACTGACGTGCCCCAACGCCACAGGAGTGTGATGCACGAGGTGGAAGTGAGAGGTGAAAGGCCGATTAAGAAAAGTGCCTAAAGGATCAGCCCGGAGAAGAGGGAGCTAATGAGGAAAAAAGTGGAATATCTTCTGGCGAACTACCTAGCAGAGCCCAGGAACAGTCAGTGGAGTTCACCTTGTTTGTTGGTAAGAAAGAGCGATGGGACGTACCGTTTTTGTACGAATTATCGGAAGGTAAACGCCATCAATGTGTCTGATTCCCATCCTGTGCCCCGCATGAATGATTGTATCGAGCAGGTAGGAAGCGCCAGGTACGTGTCGAAGGTCGATCTCTTGAAGGGATATTACCAGATATCATTGACTCCGGAAGCGAGGAAGATTTCTGCTTTCGTCACGCTGGATAGGCTATACTAATACAAAGTGCTGCCGTTCGGATTGAAGAACAGCGGCAGTTGCTTCAAGACAATGATGAACGAGGTGCTTCGGGGACCGAAGGACGCAAGGTGTATATAGATGACATCGTGGTGTATGCCAACAGTTGGGAAACATATTTGGTCCGACTCAAGGAATTTTTCAGGAAGCTTGGGAAAGCGAACTTGACAGCGAATCTAGCGAAAAGTAAGTTTGGAAAGGCTCATGAGGACTTGGGGTTCTTTATAGGACAAGGAGAAGTGACCCCGGGTGACCAGAAGGTGACGGAAATCAAGGAGTACCCCGTGCCCAGAACGAGGAAGTAGTTACTTCAGTATCTGGGAATGATAGGCTACTACAGGGGGTTCTGTAAGAATTTCTCCACCATAGCCCACCCTTTGACGGAATTGTTATCCAAGAGTAAGAGATGGAAGTGGGGAGAGGCCTGCCAGGAATCTTTTGAAAAACGATGAGCCTGTTGACAGACGCCCCTGTTCTGATATCCCCAGACATCTCAGAGAGATTCATACTGTACGTGGACGCCAGTGACGTGGGAGTAGGAGCCATGTTGGCCTAAGAAAGAAACGAGGTACACAGACCAGTGGCCTTCTACTTAAAGAAATTTGTAAAGTACCAGCGAGCCTACAGTACCGTCGAGAAAGAGGCCCTAGCTTTGGTCATGTCTTTAAAGCATTTCGATGTGTACGTGGGAAGAGGTGCATGATCTGTACTAGTATACATCAACCTTAACCCATTGACCTTCCTATACGAGATGAAGAACTCAAACCAGAGGTTAACGAGATGGGCGTTACTACTGCAAGAGAATTGGTTAGAGAAAAGGCACATTAAGGGAAAAGAGAATGCAATGAAAGATGCCCTTTTTTGTGTGCACTGATCAGATATGACTAATTTTAAGGGGATGGGTATGTGACGGTGTCTAACCCCCTATATTTCTCCTAACCCAGCTTAAAGAGTCATATTTCCATAACCTGAGCGTTCGCTGATATTCAGGGAACATTTTCATATGTGTGAGAGTGTAGAGCGTTATCAGGTGGCTGTAAAATTGCCATTTAAGTTTGATTATGCAAGGGGCTTACGCCCTTTTGAGTCACAAGATGGCGTCGGGCCTCTCTGTTTCCCGCCAAAGCATCGCGGCACCTGATTGGCCAGGTAGGGTCACGTGCCGGAAGTGAGCATTGACGACAGCCCTTGGGCGGTGTGATGTCACAAGGCGGAGGGATCCCGGGGTGGCTGGCAGAGTATGTCATGGACCGTCGTAGAGTGTGGATGCGCTTGATTGAGCTCCGGATCTAGAGGCTAGAGAACCCCTACCAGTGGACTTAAGCATCGCTTTGATACTGCAGATATTCTGGAAGGTCATCCGACTCCTGTGGAGTGAAAAGAAGCAAGTACTGGCCGAGTTAGAGAGTCAAGTGCTCTATTATCAAGAGTCTGCAGCAGGGACAAACGTTGGGCTCTGGACATCTGGGACGCCCAGCGGACCACGTTCCAAATATCAAGCGGGTAGCGATGGCTGGGCCAAGTCTAAAGGAAGTGAGGAGAGGGGAGCTGTACTGGATTGCAAGTGGTGTATACAGTGCCAGTGAGAGGAGGAAGAGGACCATGGCGCAGGTACCTGACTCCAGTACCCCAAAGAAGAGGAGGAGAAGGACAGTGCCTGCCGGGTGTGAAGATGGCGAAGATGCGCTATTACAAGGACGACTGAGGAACTTGTGTGTGTGGGAAACTGATCAACGGAAGACCAAACGCCAAGACCAGGAACCTCAACATACCTCGATAGAGGACAGGATGGCCTCATAACGGAATGAAGTAAGGTAGATAATTATCCCTCCCTTTACTCTTTTGATCTAGGCGAGCTCGGATATTTTGTATATCTTGAACATTTCTTGTTACCATTTATTGTCCATGTGACAGAGTGTTAGGCTAGGAGCCAAGGAGCTCATGTAGGCATGAGCTGGTGTGTGTGTGAACATAAATATGTAGATGCAGTGACGTTGGTGCACCTGGAAGTAGTGGCTGGTTTTCAAGAGGCCAGAAACGAACTTTGAATCGTCCAGCTGATCGTGTTGCCAGAGGCGCAAGGTGTGTCTCAGCCGACTGCCAGTTGGACCCGAGCAGCTGACCGGGTTGCCAGAGGCACGACGAGAGGAATGTTGCCGCCATCGGACAATTCCACCTTTATTATTTCTTTATGCAAGTTTATATATTTTCTTCAGTAAACTTTTAATCTTACCAATGTGTTTGAGTGAGCCTCCATTCTCTAAGGCTATTTTGAGTGAAACCATTTATGCCACCTTACATTGCACATGAGATTGCATCCTTGATTTAAGATAACTAATGAGACCACTGACGTGTTGCTGGGACACGAGTATAAACACCCAGCTGGCGACCTTGAAAAGACTAGATAGAGAAAGAGAGAGAGAGTATCCCATAGTCATCAAGACCGGCAGGTTCAGCCGTGAGACCAGTGGGCTTGAACCTATCAACTCGCTATGGGCGCATATAAGTCCAGCCCCTGGTAGATTGGGGAGCCCCCAGGGCGAGCAGTGGCTCCAGGAACGGAGGGGCGAAGACCCGTGGGAGCGGCCGCAATCATATACGGTTGAAAGGAGTGAGAACCTTGACAGTAGGTATAGGGTAAAACAAGTCATTTAATCTCAACTGTGTCTGGGATCTGGTTGACACTGCTACTACAAGTCTTATCACTTCTTAACCGGATCGTCCACAAGGAAATTTTTCAAGGGAAATACAAGTGTAATTTCCATACACATGGAAAATACTGGAGGGCAAGGTCCCAAATCTACACAGTAAATAACACCATACTGGAGTGAACAATATGGAAGAAAATGCAAGATTGAACCTGTGAAGAGCAGAGGTGCCATAGGCACAATCAGAGAGCACTGTATAAACATCAGATGTCCGCGGTTGTTCAACGTCCTCGCAGCGACTATAAGAAATATTGCCGGAACAACCGTGGACATCTTCAAGAGAAAACTGGACTGTTTTCTAAAGAAGTTCCGGATCAGCCGGGCTGTGGTGGGTATGTGGCCCAGCAGGCTGCTCCAAGCAACAGCCTGGTGGACCAAACTCTCACAAGTTGAGCCAGGCCTCGGGCCGGGCTTGGGGAGTAGAAGAACTCCCAGAACTCCATCAAGCAGGTAACCATGGAATGGTTACTGTCCAAACAGAATGCTAAGTTATTGAACAGTATGACCTCTACTCTTTCTATAGGAAGATGATTCACTACTACCAAAGTATACTTTCCAGAAAAATATAGCGATTCCAAATGTACTTCTACTAAGGGGGGAAATGTACCACGTAGAGGGAAACCCATCTAAAGTAAGTCTTTGTTTCCCATCGGTAAGCAGTTTGTCGGGTAACGAGTTCCTCAAAATCAGAGATTGGGCTGCTCCACTATCCTTAAAAATCCCTACAGACCTGCCTGTTTGATCACTCGATACATACCCTTTCCAAGTGTAAGGGAGCAAGCAATCCTGTTTTCTCTCTATTCATCCCAAGAAATGGGTGACTACTGGTGGTGTCACACAATTCATCAGCAATAACTCCCTATGTGGGTCGTTACCTGTTCTGCTTCTACACTTAGCAGCTACGTGCCCCTTTCTGCCCACAGGTCCAATGCGCCATGTCCCTCCTAGGACTAATTTGTTTCGGACTACTTGGACTAGTTCGTCATGGATTACCTGGTGGGGTCTTCATGGTACTACATGGGACGGTTCTCTCTGCTCTGCCTTATACTTCAAAATATAGCTTTGAGTAGCTCTTCGGAACCTACCTGATAGAGGGCCTGTGGGTTTGAATATATTCTTAAGCCATGATGGTAGCAGCACCCAAGGTCAAGATTTCTACTACCTGCTCTTCCAAGTATGTCTTCAGATCACTGGTCAAATACTCTTTGAAATCTTCTAATAAGACGAGTTGTTCCAGTATTTTTTTCGTTTCCACCTTCCGAGACGCGCACCATTGGTAAAAAGAGCCGTTCCTTAATACACGTAAACTCCATAAAGATATGCTCTGATGTCTTCTTATGGTTGCGAAAATTCTGCCTGTATGCTTCAGGCACCAACTGGTAAACCATCAGCACATCGTTCTGGACAGCGTCGTAATCACTAGAGTCACCTACCGACTGTGTGGAGTACGCGGTTTGGGTTTTTACAGTCAGCACTGATTGGATCATACGTGCCCAATCAGTCTCTTGGCCAGTCCAATGATGCAGCTACCCTCTCGAAAGAAACAAAGAACTTTGACACCACCTTCTCACTGAACTTAGGCACCATTTTAATGATCGAAACCATTGGTTTCTCTTTCTACCACTCGACTTAGCACTTCCAAGTTTTGTTGCCTTTCTCGCTCCTTTTCTTTATTTTCTTTTATTTTCAAACGTTTCATTTCTATTTCCCTCTCCAACCGTTTCACTTCGATTTCACGTTTTATTTTCATTTCCATTTCTCTTTCTAGTCCTCTTTTCTTTCTCTCTTCCATTTTTCTACCTGTTTTCAGCTTTTTATCTCCTCTCTCTCTAGTTCTAGCTTCTTCCACTCAATTTCATGCTGGATGTCTAACTCTCGCATCCTCACTTTTAATAGGCTTACATTTAGCTCATCTTGGTCACTCCCAGCATCACTTCTCTAGTCTTCCTTTTCAGTGGAAGCCATTACGCTCTCTCCTTTTCTAGGGACTTCTCTTTCCTGCTTGCTGTTAGGTTCAAGTGAATAAGAGGATTTTCACATGCGAGTTGGGATCGCTCACCTTAATCTCAAGGTAGGCACTTACTAAAACTAACTCGGGTTTCCCAAGATATTTCAGCTTGGGAAGGCAGTTCCCCTGGCTTAGGAACTCCTGACCAGCGTCTCAAGTATCAGTGGTCTGTTTCTCGGCCATTGTTCACTTTGAAAATGTTGCGCACGATCACGTAACACTGCACTGATTCCCAACACCGAAAACTACACTTAACACTTATAGACAAAGAGGGGAAATCTATACTAAGGGATTGCACTAATTACTTAACCAATTCTATCAAACTCACATGATGAGAAGTCGGATCCTGCTGGGGATGCCATTTATGTTACGACCTTTCTTGAGCCAGTAACCATTTTTTTCTGTTAACGTGCCGTATAGTCTCTTCTTCTCTGATCCTACTCCAAGTCAATGTTAAGTTCTCAAGAATTGGCAGAAGCAAGTAACAGTGCAAGGAATAAAGGGGAATA